>NW_010340493.1:11205-24549 GCF_000700745.2 Antrostomus carolinensis
CCGTAGGTTCAGCAAGGAAGAACAGGAAATGCTGAAAAAGAAGTGGAAAACAACATAATCAAAACAGAATTCAAAACAGACTTCTTGGCTCTGGTGGGAGGACGCATGAAGGCTGGACCTCCTCCTAATAGGTAAGAGATAATGCAGAAATAAAACCTGGGTGCACTGTGTTCCTCATAGGGGTAACTGGGATCCACCTGGGCCATATCTGAATCTCCTCAGGCCTGAAACAGAATCAGCTTTTAAACTTTACAGGAAGCTGCTGTGGTCACTCATTAACTATCATCTTCAGCAGTGCTGTCCTGAGGGTTGTGCAGCCCTGAGCTACCCGTTTACCTCTCCTTTGTGATAACCTTACTATAGGGCTGCACAGGGAGGGAAATCTGTATCCCAGCTGAAGGGACACATCTCTGGGAATAGAAAAACCAAGGCAAATACCTCAGCTTGGAGGGCTTATATTGCTGGCTTCTTGTGCTTACTTATTCCCACGATGTTAATCTTTGCTTCCTTAAGTGGAAGTGGGTTACATGTTTGGCAGCTGATAAGAGGAGCTATTGGTTTCTGAACCTGTATGCTGCACTGCTTGATGCCTGCTGATCAGTTAGTTTCTCCAGTGAGAGAGGATCCACAAGGCTGGACAAAGCAAAACAATTGAGTCATTTTGATTGGCAACCTCTGCTGGGAAAACCACTTTGACCTTATGAGGTTGATTTTTTTTTTTATCAAAAGCTTCAGAAAAACAAAACTATTTGAAACCAGAAGAGCCAGAGCTTTGGGATCTGGGAGTTGCTGTTGCTTTACTGATGTTACATCTTCTGCACACCTGTCTTTTAGAAATCAGTCCTGCATTCCAACTTTCCACTTTGAGAAGAGAACCAACTCTATGCTTCAAGTATAAGCTTTAAAGCTTTGCTTAGTCTGTTTGCATTTAAGCACTTTGCTGGCATTTCTGTCCCCCTTCATAGTGCCACCAAATCGGTCATGTTTGCTTCCAGCTGTTCTGTGTATCTCATGAGATTATTTTGAAAATTTACTGCAAAATAAGCTGATGCTATTGTAACAATACAGTATATTTGTCCAATTTAACTTGCAGTCTGGTTTTGAAAGTACTGAGGCACAAGATTCTGATCCTGCAGCATCAGAGCTTTTGGTCAGGACCAGAATGAGTATTTTTGTACACCATAGCAGTATCAAAACCATGAGCTTAGCAGTGAGTTGTTTGGTTGGGTGTTTTTTCTTGAACCCAAAGTGAGCAGATTTCCCTGAGAAAACTGTATCTCTCCAACTAGCCGGCATTTTTGTATCCACTTTGTCTAAATATCCTTCTGAGAGAGAAAATTTTGCAGTCTAACTTGGGAAAATGCTAAAGTTTATCTGTCCTATCTGCAGGAAAATATGTCTAAGGCCATACTTACACAAACCAATTGTTGCATGAATATAGGATGAGGAATTTTTAAACTTCAGTTGCAAGTGCTTCTCTCTCTCACAAACCTTTGCTTGTGATGACCCTACAATAAACTTCTATAAAACTGTTCTTCCATAAAAATGTTCGTCCTCTAAGAGTCACCTGGCTATGAAGATAAAAGATCACGGAAAATTGTAGGTTCTGTTTCTGATTTCCACTGGTGCATAGGCAGCACTGTTTCTTGGCTATATATTAATTTTTTTTTTCCAAGGCTCTAGCCTTGATTTCGTTGAAGGCAGTGGCAAAACCTTTGACTTTAAACAGACCCCAGGGAGATGGGCTAAAAAGTGTCTGAGAATCCGATTTGTAAATAACTTCAGTGGTGTCAGCAACACCTGGAATACTGGGCAGAAAGTAGGAAAAACCTGGGCTGATAACATTAAAGGCTTCTCCTGATAAATATTCTCCACTTTCTCTGAGCCTGACGTGGGAATGATTATTCAAATCTGGAGGGTGAATAAAGGATTTCAGCTCTGAACCAGAGTGTGCAATCTGTGTTACTACACCCCTGTGTGGTGATTCTTTGGATTGTGTCTCTGGGTGATCAGAGAGACCTAACTCACTCCTCTCAGCAGAGCTCAAATTGTTCAAAAGTGAAAAAGGACTTCTCATTCGCCTCTTGTCCAATTTGAATGCTGCCCCTAGAGATTTTTCCCGGGTGGAGAAGAATGTACAGGAGAAGTCTGTCTGTTAGTCAGGAAAACTGCTCCTTCTGATGTCTTTGAGCCTAAAAAGATACTTCTGCTTTGTACCAGGAAGCTGGGTGGGACAATTGATGTGATCGGTGGCCAGGCAGGCACAATTAGGAGAGTAGAAGGAAGACGTCGTGATAAGCATGCCTCTGAGGAGAACCCAATTCAGGTAATTGTTTTGTGGTGTCTTGACAAATTTCTGATTTTTTTTATTGCACTTCTAGTGAACCATGAGCAAATGTCTGTGCATTCCTGACCTCCCTTGTCAATTTTCTATCTGCAAGGCAGCAGGTAGTGCATCAACCCTATCAAGGCCATATGTAATTCCCTTCTGAAGGTTGAATTAACTGAAAAAACTTTATCTTGCTAGGAACTAGGGATTGTCCTTTAAAGACTAACCTGTCCACCTGAATGGCAAGGCCCAAGCTCCTTTTCTCATCAGCCCTCCCAAGGTATTCCTTGGGGTGCGTAGCTGGGAGGCATTTAGTGTCTTGTTCTCTTCCCTTCCACTGTCAGGTTGGAGTCTCCAGCTCTGTGGTGGAGGACTTCTGCCTGGGGCTTGTTTCTTTTTACTTTGAAGTAACATTTAGTCTTAAGCATCATTAGATTTAAGCATCATTTTATTTTATAAGAAATAAAAGCCTGGGGTTTAGAACTGGGCTCAGTTTTGATCTTGCATGGCCAGTGTATGATCATAGTGTTCTGCTTGGCTTCTAGGCAGGATGATTCTGTGTGTAGGATTTGAGGACCATCTGCCAAGAACTCTTCTCTCTTAACCACCTTCCTCCTACCAACCACTCCTAATTCACCAAGAAAACCCCCAAATATGGAACTTTTCCCCTATCTGGTTGCAATTCCTGGTTTTGTTTTTACATGTGTTTTTGTTGTCTGTTTATTTTTTTAGTGGCCAACAATGGCCAAAAAAGAGTTTGCCTAAGAGAAAGAATTTGCTGGGAAATGGTTGTTGTTCCTCCCACTTCCAAGCACTGATACCTGTATTTCCAGGTCATTCTGATATCTCAGCATATTGATCAGCGATAGTGGGTATGTGACATGCTTTTGTCAGACAGACGTGAATCCAGGCTTCCTTTGACCTACGTGGGCACACTCTAGAGCAGAATTTGGCTTCTTGCTGCCCTTAGGAAAGAGAAATTTGGGTTTGTTTTTTTTTTAAAAAAAGAAGAAGCACTACTGTGTTACCCTCAAGTATGGCAGCTTTTAATCTGAAGCCTGTGTCTGTGCAAGTTGCCGTGAACAAAATTGTTCATAACACCGAAATGTCAATTGTCTTGCACAGTTGTGTATATAATCTAATCTCACTGCTGTTCTGCCTAAGAGAAGATGCGTTGCTAAGCATCTCAGTTGCTTTGATCAACCTTCCTTCCTCCCCAAAAGATGTTATCTCCTGGGTATAGCATAGCCTGGTCTTTCCAGGTATCACAGTGCTGCCTCTTCTGGTGTGATTCTCCCTTTATACCAGCACAGTGAGGTCCTAGCTGCAGGAGCAAAGACATTAAAATGCTCTCTTCCTGTTCTTCTGCCTTCTAAGGTCCTTGGAGACCATGGAAGTAAGCCACAACCCCCACAGCAGCCCCAGCAACCATCCCAGCCCCAACAGCCACCTCAGCAACAGCCGTTTGCACCACCAGCAGGCCCACCGCCTCCCCCGCTCGCTGGGCCACCTCCACCACACTTCCTCCACCCTCCTCCACCAGTGACTTCTGTTCCACCTCCCCTGCATCCTCCAGGTATGTGTTCACACAGTAGTACGTGGGCAGTCTGAGACTGCAAGTTAGGACATCCCAGGCTTGGAGCAAATCAAAAGTTTAATCACTAGATGCTATGGGACAGTCGAGCAATCAGGTAATGGGTCTTTAGACCTGGCTGATCTTTGTTCAGTGTCTGCATCAGCCTATTTAACATTTGCCCTTGGATATTTAAAAAATGTTCCTTGAAAAAAGCTCCAGGCTGTGTTTCTGTGAGAGAGCCTTTGGGTGCTACTGATCCATTTGCTTTATTGATAAGTACGAAGAAATGGGTTCCTGTTTATCTGTGGAGGAAGCTAAGAACCCAGGAATTGCTATCCTGCGTCAGATCAGCAGGCTCTTAGTTCAGGATCCTGTCTGGCTGTGACTGATTCCAAGTGTTCCAAGGGTGATGCTGGAATTGGCAGCTCTAGCAAACAACTTTCCTCCTAGTCCAGGTCAGTTCTTGGTTGGTTTATGCCTTGAAATACCAAAATTTATATCTTTTCATGTTTATTTCTGTGCATTTTATTGTACCAACTGTCACTGCAGGATGATTCTTACTGCTCCTAGAACAGTCTAGTGTCCAGTGCAGACATTGGAGTGGTGCTTCATTTTAAAAGCAAAATATAAATAATATAAATGAGGCCTTTACCACGGGTTTCTAGCCCATTGGGTGTGGTCAGTCCTCAGCATTGGCAAGTTTGTATGCTCTTATCAATAACAAGATGGGTTTGTATTGTGCTAAGAGCATTTGGCACTTGAGAAGACACTGTCAAGATAAGTCCTGTGTCTGCAGGAATTCCCTCTGCCTCTGCAGTTACAGACTGAGTCCTGAAACTTTTTGAGATAGAGGAGGTGAAATTTCTGATTGTTTTCTGCTTTGTTTCCTTGAGCACCATGTTACAGAACAGTTTCATTGTCTCTTCTGTGCATGTAATAACTCGGTTTCCACAAAGTTTCTTAATGCATCTGAAACACGGAGGCCAGTAGTACTCTGTCTGGGCACCAAGCAAAATACGGTAACACTGGTGGAGAGAACAAAGAACTTTGTGACTGAAAAGGCCAAATATCTACTCGTGCAGCATTTTCCAGGAGGCATAGGGTCATTTTTCTATTGACCCTTTCCAGTGCAAGTTTACAGACATACTGACCAGGACCTAAGACACATTTTTCTGTCTTCATTTCCTACTAAGTCTGCACATCTTGTGATCCAGCATGAGTCATGTCTGTGCCCCTCTTGCTTCCAGCTTAAATAGCACATCAAGGTTGAAGCGAAGGCCACGCTCTGGGCTTTCCCTGGTCCTGTAGGCAGCAGCCAGGCTTCTGAGAAGTCACGAGGAGCACATCATGCTGTAACTCCTATATTTTGCACTGACTCCACATGCAGAAGAGACAGAATAAAAAGTGCAGTCAGGACTTTTAATCTGAGGAGGATTATTATTGCAGTACTCACTGGTGGACCATGATAGGTTTTCCTGTTGCCTGTCATTAAAATGATCGGCAAAATCAAGATGAATAGTTCTCTTGTTCTTTCGGTTGTTGACCAAGGTGTCTGATTTCTCTATGCAGTTATGATTGACATTTTTTTTTTTTTTAAGTTAAAAAAAAAATAAAACAAACAAGCAAAAGTACACACCGGTGGCTATAGCAGGTTCTCTTCTCCAGCTCCTTCTGTTGTTCTGAAGGCCAAATCAATTGTTTGTACGTTGACACTCAGAAAAAGGAATTCTCCAGTGTAAGAGAGTGGCAACATTTAAAATTATGATGTAAAGGTAAAAAATCATCATTTGGGAAAATGATAATGTTTGTAGCCTAGTTACTGCTTTAATAGCACCAATTTTTCCGCTGGTCTGTTTGCTCAAATATGTGAAATTTATTCAAAAGTGTGCTTTTTGCTTTAGTTTGAGGTACAGAGATGACATGCTTTACCTGTTGTACTCACTTGGTTTGCTTGCTTATTTATCTCCACAGGTCTGCCACCACCCGGTCCTATTCCAGGTAGGTGTTAACTTTCTCTTAATAACAGCAGTGATTCTGAACACAGAGATGGCCCTGTCTGAGCGTTTGGATCAAGGAACATGAGATAGGATGACACCAAGACCCATTTTAGAGCACAGTTAATTTAAAGCTAATAAACTCCAATGCAGCATTGAACTCTAGCTGCTTATCTTATATTCTGGACCTAAATAATAATCTGTAGGGCTGTTTAATGCTATCTTGATTTGTCTCTGAAGTGGATCAGTCTAGGGAGTGAAATGGAGAACTTCAGGTGGCAAAAGCCACTTATTTGGATTTGAAATGGTTTAGTTCTTGTTACGGCATTTGTGCAGGAAAAGTCTGAGTGACAAGTTGGTGCTTTCTGTAGGAGTCTGGAGTGTGAGACTGAGCAGAACAAGTGCTGTTTCCATCAGAAACCTTTGCTCCTTGATGTGCAGTAGAGATGGTGAATACTAATAAAGAAATGGAACAACCGATATCTTGTGCATCAGTTAAGAACCCCACTAATTCAGAGCTACTATAAAACTGAGTTTCCTCTAGCTGTAATTTTTTTTTTCTACTGGAAATTTTGCCTAGTCCAGGGAAAACAAATTTACCTGTTTGTGTAGCAGCCCATTTGGAGTGATAATTCTGACCAGATGTCGTAGTTCTGACAATCCAAGGTCAATGGTGACTGCATACATGCAGTCAGGCCACTGCCTCTGTGTTATACTTGATTCATGTACCTGAAAAAAGTCTGCACCCAAAGCACTTTGGACTTGGTGTGCTTGTTCTCACTATGTGTCAGACATGTTGGACTTGATTCACAGCTTTTGTGTCCATGCTTTTGTATTCATGCTCTGCCCTGGGCTTTCCAAATGGAAATATGGAAAACCTACAGTAGCTTGGAGAACCTAGGTTTAATGTAAATGGCTGCAGTTAGTCAGAGGACTCCTGTCCTTTGTATCAGTACAGTTTCCTCCTTTTTTTGTTGTTTTATAGTAAACAGAAATTTTTATGCAAAGCCAGGCCAATGGGTGCTTAGTCTGTTCATATTGGCATTGGCAGCTGCCTAGAGAATTAATAGTTGCTTATAGTTACAGACACTAGTTTAAGAAGTTCTTTTAGGAGCAGTCAGCATCCTTCTCACTTTCGGATTGGTCAAGGTTGAGGACTTTGGATTCCCAGGCGTATGTCACTTCTGAAAGTGGCCTTCATAAATTTCTCCTTAATTCACAGAGTTGTAAAATCATAGAATCACCTGGGTGGAAAAGACCTTTGAGATCATCGTGTCCAACCATACCTGTCCACTACTAAACCAGATCTCTGAGCACCTCATCTACCCATCTTTTAAACACCTCCAGGGATGGGGACTCGACCACCTCCCTGGGCAGCCCATTCCAGTGCCCGAGAACCCTTTCACTGAAGCAGTACTTCCTGACATCCAATCTGAACCTCCCCTGGTGTAACTGAAGGCCATTGCCTCTTTTTCTATCGCTGGGAGAAAAGAAACGCACCCACCTCGCTACACCCTCTTTTCAGGGAGTTGTAGACAGTTATAAGGGTTCCCCTCAACCTCTTCTTCTCAAGACTAAACAACCCCAGTTCCCTCAGCCATTCCTCGTAAGGCTTGTTCTTTTCTGTGTTCTTGAAGATACTGCCTTGTGATTCTGTGTAATAACTCTTCATAAGTTTGACGCTGGGCCCATTTTTAAAGCGTCAGACCTTTCAGACAACTTCCCCTGCACTGTTGGTGCTGTTTTCTCATGATTTTTAAATGTACATGTGCTCAGAAAATTGGCTTGCTTTAAAAACAACCAAAACCAGGTGAATTCTGCGTTAGGTGATTTCACAGAATGACAAAATTGCCTGGATTGGAAAAGCCCTTCAAGCTCATCGAGTCCCATCATTAACCCAACACTGACAAGTCCCTGACTAACCCATGTCCCTCAGCACTATGTCTACATGACACTTCAGTCCCTCCAGGGATGGGGACTCCACCACTGCCCTGGGCAACCCCTTCCAATGCCTCAGAACCCTTTCAGCAAAGAAATTCTTCCTCACATCCAGTCTAAAATTGGTAAGAGAAAGTTACTCATCTTAATCAGTGGAGCAGTAAAACCTTTGCTGTAGTTGCAATGTGTCTACATCCCAAGAACCTGAGTTTCTGTCTTCCACAGGACTGTAAGGGTTAATGTTCTCTCCTTAATTAATCTTACGTTTAAGATGAATAAGCCAAAAGAGAAGGTAGTTCTTCCTTTCTTTTTCTTTCCATACCCCCACAGAACTAAGACAGCTGTAGGGTTTTAATTTTGGTAGGAGATACAACCCTGGAGGAAAATTACTCCATTTCAAACAGGGCTTTGTTTATAGTGAAAAGATGCTTTAACTGCTTTTAACTGTAAACAGCAATGAAGTTGTGTTCCCTCATGGCAAGCTGTGAAATCTTTGTGATGACTTACACGCTTCTGTCCCTAGGGTTGTTCCCGCCTCCTCTGGCACCACCACCAGCTCTCCTCATTCCAACCTTGGATGGGTAAGACCACACCTAGGCTGAGCTATCCGTACGTAGTGAGGAAGAGAGGAGGAGGAGGATGGGTCTAAAACCAGTGCTTATAATTCTTAGTCTTGGATTGGGGTGGAGGGTGAGAGTGGAGTCTATAGGGAATCCTCTGGGTGTTTAACTTGATTGATCATCTTCATGGCACCAGAAAGAGTCAATAAAGTGTAGGTCTAGTGCAGAGTGGTTGATACATGTTATGTTACTCCAGATATTTTCTATAAAGATTCTCCAGGTACTCTGTAAGCACTGGTTATGTCCCAGGACATAAAGCCTGTCTGCTTTACAGAATGGGTGGGGTACATTGAATTGCAGCAGTTTCAGAAGGTGTGGCAGAGCTACTGCACCTGTATGTATTTCTGATAGTTTGCAATGCAAAGTGATTCACTGAAACCGTGGGTTTTCCATGAGGATTTTTCAGACCTTCAGAAAAAAATGGGGTAAACTTGCAGCACAGCCATACCTGCAAGGGGTCACTGGTGGGTTAGTAACTTGCGTCCTTTTCTCTCTCTCCAAAGCCAGCCAGCCAGCTACAATAACAGGCAGCCACCTCCATTTGGCTACAACTCTGCAGGTGAGCACTGAAGATAACGAACAGTCACACTGGTTTTATCTCTGTTCTCTGGGATTTGGTAGTTCAGGCTTTTCTTAAGCTGATGGACCATCATACTTGCTTTACCTTGAGGGTCTTGCTATCCCAGTCTATCCCAGTCACTGGACACACATGCTGAGTTTGACTGCACCATACAGTGTTTGGAAAGCTGAATGTTTTGCAGTGATGATGAGTGCAATTTTCTAGTTGAGTGCTGAGCCTCAGATCACTGTTTTCAATGCACATACCCGGCAACAGAGAAGCTTCCCCACGTGCCTCAGCAGCTTGTTCTTCTGCTTGTTTGCATGCACACTCTCGCTCATACTCTCATCCTTTTCCCCCACCCTCAGGGAAAAGCACAGCCATCACCTTTGCATCTCTTCCCTGAGCTTTTGAATGTCCTCCTCCCCCACTTTTTCTTGCCTACGGGCACATGCAGGCATCTCTCTCCTTTTGTTTTGTAATGGAAGAGGCAGTGCCAGGATTTCAGCAGATTTCCTTCCCTGTTGCAGCCCTGCCAGCAGTGCCCACGTTCTCTCCCATTTCCTTAGTGACCAGCACTTGTGCTGAGCAGACAGAAGCGCAGGCAGCAGCACTGTGCTGTCTCCTCTGCAGGAGGTGGTGGGAGGAGTAGGTAGTAGGAAGCCTCCCTGAGAAACAGGAGCACCAAGTGCTGTCCTACCTGAGGCTTTTCAGCAGCTGTTACTGCTTTGGGATATGACCTTGCTGGTCCAGCTGAGCAGGCCCCAGCAGGCCAGCATCTGGATGATGGAGAAGTGCTAGTGGCTCGGGGCTCAGCAGGTGGCATCCTTCATGAACAGCTGGTGCTCCTGGCTCTCCCCAGCTGCCACCTTAGGCGAGAAGGTACCTGGTGAGAAGTGAGACCTTGTAAGGGTGGCCAGGAGCCCCAGGGCTAACTGAACTCAGCTAGCTTGGCAGCACAGGGGTGCCTGAGCATTGCAGGCACCTTTGCTGTCTAAGCCAGGATGTCTGGGAGGGATGGATTGAAACTTCTCAGTGAAGCCCTTGTGGCATGTCCCTTATAGCAGGACCTACAGAGAGCAGGAGCACAGCCCTTGCAGTACTGTGCTGTGTAAGGGGCTGGGGAGATTTTGCAGTGACGTCTCTGAAGTATCTGATCTTAAGATATGTGTGTTCACATGTTTTTAGCAAACTGCTGAAAGTAAAAAGGGAGAGCGAGGACAGGATGGGGTTGGGCCACTGTTGTCTCCTTGGATTCAGCTGGACCTGCAGAGGGTGTCTTTGGAAAGGGGGGCACAGAGAGGATGCTGTTAGTGCTTCAGGTGAACAAGTATTCTGCTCTCTCACTGCAGATTCAGGTTTCATCAGCTACCCACCCATCTCCACGTCCCACACGCCCTGGGTGACAACGGTGGACAAAGGCACAAGCAGTTCCAGCAGCAGCCATTGGGAGTACTCGGGATCCCGGCGCGAGAGGGAGCGGGAGCGTGAGCGCGAAAGGGAAAGGGAGAGAGACAGAGACCGCACTCCGACCACTAGCGAATACAACAAGTGAGTGCTGTGTGAACAGGTGTTCCCCCTCTACTCTGCCCTGGTGAGGCCACATCTGGAATATTGTGTCCAGTTCTGTGCCCCACAGTTCAGGAAGGACAGGGAACTTCTTCCAGGAGTCCAGCGCAGAGCCACAGAGATGATGAAGGGAGTGGAACATCTCCCTTATGAGGAAAGGCTGAGGGAGCTGGGGCTCTTTAGTTGGAGAAGACTGAGGGGTGACCTCATTAATGTTTATAAATATGTAAAGGGAGAATGTCAGGAGGATGGAGCCAGGCTCTTCTCAGCAATGTCCAACAGTAGGACAAGGGGCAATGGGTGCAAGCTGGAGCATAGGAGGTTCCATGTAAATATAAGGAGAAAGTTTTTCACTGTGAGAGTCACTGGACACTGGGACAGGCTGCCCATAGAGGCTGGGGAGGCTCCTTCTCTGGAGATGTTCAAAACCCACCTGGACATGTTCCTGTGTGACCTGCTGTGGGTGATCCTTCTCTGGCAGGGGGGTTGAACTAGATGATCTCCAGAGGTCCCTTCCAATCCCTCCCATGCTGTGAGTCTGTGAGTGCTGGGCTTCCACAGCTGCTGCTCACCCCTGCCCAGTGGGGAGCAGTGGCCTTGCCCAGTCACACAAGAAGGTGTTTGGTCCAGGGATGGGATTACAGATTATACCAGTTTCATTTTCTGAAACTGTCTGGGGAAGAGATACTTTAGATCAATAACTAGAGGACAACCTAGGAGCCGTTGTCACTGGGTGATTTCCTGTGTCTGGTTTTTTGTTTAATCCAGCAGAACCAGTTAGGCTTGCTTTCCCACCTGTAATGTGAGGCCAGTAAATGATAACAGCCCCTCTCTGTTTACCAGGTATTTCACAGCTCAGTGTGAAACATTGGCCATAGAAGCTGCTGCTTCTTGTCTTTCTAAATGCAACTGTCAGATCAAAGGGAAAACCAGCCATGCTTTGCTCAGCTCTCTAGAGGCTTTCAGGGCAGGGAGTGCCATTCACCAGGAGTCAGCCGGGAAATGTAAATCCCAGGCGCTTCTGCTGGAGACAACCACTTTGGTGGGAACCGATGTGATCTCGGGTGACAGCAGTGCTGGGAGCACTTGAGAAAGGAGGCTTCAGCCTCCCAGCGTTGATCTAGAGGGCTAAAGTGAAGGCTAGACTGCAGAGACTCATTCTAAACCCATCACTTTTTCGTTCTGTCACAGGCAGCGTCAGTGTTTTGCAGGCTTCAGGCTCAGAAATACCAATAGTTATTCAAAACATGATCAGAATGTGCATTCCTAGCAGAGGGGTGCTGCCTGCCGGGGAACTTCCCGGCCCCAGGGGTGAGCAAATAGGGCAAGGTTTTCCTAACTTCCCCTCCCCCACACCCCTTTTTCTTTACAAGCTTGTGGGCACTGTGGGTAGATGGGGGAGGAACAGAGCAGAAGACAAACTTGCTACAGTTTGAAGAGCTCAGACTCCCACACTTCCTGGACAGGTTCATGCTGCAGCCAAGTCCTGTGGTCAGCTCTCCTGAGCACATTGTTGGCATTTCTGGGTGCTTTGGAGCACGCTGACCTCTAAGATCACGCTTGCCAAAGCAGGACAAGTAGCTGTGCTTAGTGGAGTCCTTTGGAGCACACTCAGATGATTGATACTGGACATTTATCTCTCTAGCTTGTTTCCATGAGAGTTCGGATGATTTTTCAGACTTCCTTTCTCTCAGAGTTTGAATATTGTTTCCAACAGTGGGACTTGTTAACCCTTTAGCTTCTGGCTTTCAGAATTTGAATAGGGACTATGGGGTGTAGAGGGAAGGGGAGCGTGGGATGTATCTGAACTTGGGGTACATCTTGCCTGCTCCTGTATGTGGATTGAATGAGGTACCTTGAGCAGATAGATAGGTGTGGGCAGAAAGGCCGTGTCAGCAGTACTCACAGTTTGAGTTTTTGAACTCATGGGGAAGAATATAGTCCCTTAGTCTTAACTCACACAAGGTACAGGTTATGTGGGACAACAGCGTTGTGAAGTAAAAATCCAGCACCAGGGGAGGCAGGATGATGAGAGTAGCATGTTCCTTTTGTCTTCGAACAAGGTAGCTGATGTCTTGGACATATTCCAGAAGGATTGTGGGGGCAAAAGCCCTGAGACATTGGCCACACACCTGCTGGTAAGGTACTCCCTTGGCAAATCCAGAGAACAGATTTTGTAAACTCTTTGCCTTGAGAGGCCAGGAGAAAGCAGTGCTATTCAACTGTTGGGGCTTGTGCAACAGGCAGATGGGGAAAGTTCTTTCACTGCGGTTAGAAACTGTGATTGCGTTGCAGCTCGGGTTCAATAAGCAGCAGCAGCTCATTGTGATGGGTTTTTTCAGTAGCATCCCAAATACCTCAGCCTGTTGATAAAGGAAGCGGTGACAGGGTCACAGGATGGGGTTTTACAGTCCCGTAAACATGGCTCCTAACTTTGAGGTCCACAAGTAATGTGTTCCTCTGTCTCACTTCTACTTTCTCTTCTGAAGTGATGATGAACGATACCGCTACTACAGCCGAGAGCGCAGCTACGACTTTGAGCGTGACTACCGCCGGAGTCGAGATCGCAGCAGGGAGCGAGAGGATCGGCACCGAGAGCGCAGGCACAGGGACAAAGAGGAGAGCAGCAAGCATAAGTCTTCAAGACGGTAAGAGCTGTCTAGGGTTGAACTGGGCTGTTGATGGGAGCACACCTTAGCTTGATGTTCTCTGAGTGAACTGTTGCCCTGGGTCATACTGGCTTCGGGGCATACTGGCTT
>NW_010340493.1:24578-61713 GCF_000700745.2 Antrostomus carolinensis
GTGCTCTTGGGCATGTACCTGGGCAGGAGGCAGAAGTGTCTGTAACAGGGAGAGGAGTCCTTGGTGTTTCTAAGGTCTCAGTAAGACAGCTGGCAGGATGTCAGATCACTGCCAACAAAATTGCAGCACTGTTTAATAAAGGAGAGGTTAACCTGTGCTGGACATCACATCAGAACAGCATAGCTCCTGCCGTTAAGAAAACAGCAAAACCAGAGCAGAAGCATCAGCTTTCGTTATTACACACTCTTGTGCAGAAGAGAAGAGCTTTCTTCAGCCTGTAATCTGAAATACCCTCTTGGAGCACGAGGCTGAGCACTGCACAATCAGGGCTCTGTGTCTGGTGCTTCTGCTAGTGAGGCTGATGATAATCCTGACAGAGGTGAAACACTGCTGGAGCAGAGCAGGGTCTTCTCCATTCCCAGCTTTTCTGGAGAAAATGTATTTGCTACAGCTGATCTGGGAGAGCATTCTTCTAGCAAAATATCGGGTCTGCTCTCCAATCTGAGGCAACGCTCAGTTGCTGTGTCAGTTTACATCCTGGCAATGACTTGAGCCCACTTGCTTGGTTTTTTGGTGCTACAACATCCTTCTTTTACATAAAATTCATGTCAGCTCTGTAGGTAATTACCCTTATTTTGAAATGGCTTTCAGAAAAACTCCTACATAGTGACTGGAAGCAAAAGGCTGTTCTCATCCTTAAGGAGATGAGTCCTTTCAAGAAAGGACTGATTGCTGAAGGGTTGGAAACAAAGGGATGGGAAGAAAGGCCAGGACCATAATCAAAATTGAATACAAAACAAATGGAAGCTGAACTGATACCAGACTAACAAGCCAGTAGCTTTAGGAGTTTTTTCTCAGCTTCCTCTACTCAGAATTGAAATCTAGTGTTAGATACCTGACTGCATGAACAGGATGGAATTCACCAAAGCAGCCTCAGTCTCTGCTTGAGAGCTTGATTTACAGAACTGGGCTACTGCACGAGGTGGGAATGAGGTGACTTTTCCTCTGCTCCTTAAACCACACACGGATGCTCTCTGTCCTGCTCAAAGCAGTAGGATGGGAAGTGTTTGTTAGCTAAAGCAAATGGAGGAATGCTTTTTGTTAAGGGCACTTTGAACGCATACCAGAGTCCCTGCTTGAGGCACTGTGAGATTTGAGCCTGTTTAAGGCCTTTGCAGGAAGATGAAAGGGTTTCCTTGTAGTTTCCAGTTTACTGCAAATTGAGCAGGCTGAAGGAAATCGCCGACGCTTGTTTAAATATTAAAGGACAGTCACATTGTTCAAGCACGAGCCACTCCTGCATTGCTGTCCACAAGGTGGCTGAAGATTTGTTGAGGAGAAGCAGCAGTCATTTTTTTCTTTCCTTTTTTTTTATTCTTATTATTATTTCTTCATTTTAATGACCATGAAACCATTTATTAAACAAGTCAGAAAATTACTCGAAGCTGGGAGCTTTTCAGTCAGGGTTGCAGTGGTTCAGCCAGTTAGGTGTCTCTGCTGCTAAACTGGTATCCCAGCTGTGGTAAGAATTTGTCCCTACACCTGACTCTGTCCCCACTTGCAGAGCTGCGTGTCTGTACTGCGTGACCCTACGTCTTCCTGTGATAAATTTAATCTGCTTTTTCCTGTCTCTGGGATCTGTTTTAATTCTGCCACCTTCACACCACAGTCAGCTCTAGAGAGCTCACTTGGGTTTCAGCCTGTGAGAAGAAATAATTGTGTGTTTGAGAAGCAGCAGAAAATCTCTTCCCAGGAGGAACCAAGAACCAGAGTGGGCAAAACCAGAGCTCCCACCTTTCCAATTCCCCTGCTGGAAGCCAGAGGCTGATCTCAGGGTTGTGCCATGCATGCCGTGTGTCCACAGTGCAGCTGGCTGTGGTCACTGCAGGGCTCAGGGGCACGCACAGCCTAGGCAGAGTCACTGCTGGCTGGGATTCTCCCATGTCACAGAAATCCCAGATAAATGTCCACAACAGCTCTCCAGCTGGATCTGGGAGACAGTTCTGGATGAGGAATGGAGTTTTAAAGCACAAAGCTAGTGAAGACCCAGGTCATTTCTGAATAAGCAGAAGCAGGATCTGCCTCCCCTTAGGACCCCCATGTTTCTCTAGTCCAGGGATTTCCCCAGGGTGTTCAGAGGAGTGAAAGTTTCAAACACCTCTCACATTTAGGACTTTTCTTTCTCTTGGCAGCCTCAGTGCTTCACATTGAAGCTTAAGATGTGTCAGAATTGTTAGAGCTCCCTTAGGAGTGGGAAGGACACAGAGATGTTGCTTACAGAAACTATCCAAAAATGACTCTGAGAGCAGTCTGCCCAGCATGCTGCCCGCCTAGACCGTGTGCTGATGCAGCGTGTGGTGTGAAGCTGCCACCTCCAGTGGTTTGCATGACCTGCCCTGTGTTCAGCCACACGCCATCTCAGATCGTCGCAAATAAACACCACAAAGCCTTTCAGCGGCACTGTGATGTCCTCAGCACTTCTGATCTGTCTCCTGCTGATTCGAGATCAAAGTGCTCCGTCCCCACACATGCCGTAGTCGGTGTGTTTGGGTCTCCTTGGCAGAGCTGTGCAGGCTCTGATGTAACTTTCTTCTCCCTTTTCTTCCCTGTCACAGCAAGCAACATGAGAGCGAGGAGGGGGAGAGTCATCGGCGTCACAAGCACAAAAAGAACAAGAGGAGCAAAGAGGAGAAGGAGGCCAGTGAAGACGGTGCCCAGGAGGGAGAGGAGCAGGATGCCAAGGAGTGAGCCAGGCCCACCGTCAGCCCTCAGGAGGAACTGACTCCTTTGGAACCAGCGTGGCATTGGTGGTGGTTTGTTTTGGGGGGTTGGTTTTTGCTTTTTATTTTGATTTTTTTCCCAAGGGAAGAGAGGCTGACTCTGGGCGAGCGGTGAAGCGTGTGGCAGTGGTTTGAGAGCTGAGGCTGCACAGAGAGTTAAACTTTTTCTTTTTTTTTTTCCTTTTTTTTTTTTTTTTTGATACGAGACAAAATACAGCAGTACTAGTATACACAGCACTGAGCTACTCTACTCGTAAACATCCCTAGGGAGAACTTTGTCGTATCGGATCCTATGGTTTCTGATGGAAGATGGCTTCAGCTGAAACTAATGCATTTAGGTAATAGTTTTTGTTTAATTTTTTTGTCATCATCATTCCTTTTTGAAAAATAGGACAGTAAGTGTGACTTGAAATTTATTGTCCAAAGAAAAAAGTGTGATTTAGATCCCGAGAACCAGCTTAGAGTCTGGCTTCTAGTAGTGAAAAGTCTCATCCCCAAATAAATTTCTTTATAGCTAGAACAATGTCTTCTCAGTTCTCTGTGGCCAGTTGGGCAGCACGTGAGGAGGAACTGCTTTACTGGTGGTCACAAGGTCCTGCTTTGGTCTGACTGCTTTGAGAAGCTGGCTTGTGGTTTTGCACAGGATGTGCAAAAACTTCAAACCTCGCTTTTTTTATCCATTGCAAAAGTGGTTCTATTATATATAGAGTTGTGGCTGCTCCTCCCTGGAAGTGTTCAGGGCCAGGTTGGATGAGGCTTTGAGTGGAAGGTGTCCCTGCTGATGGCAGGGGGGTTGGAACTGGATGATCTTTAAGGTCCCTTCCAACCCAAACCAGTCTGGGATTCTATGATTTAGGAAGACAGCGTCTCTCATCAGTCGCTTGTTTGGGCATCAGGCGAGGGCAGCGGTGCCTCGCTGAGAGGTGAGCTGCAGGATCTTCGCTGCTGGCATGAGGGGAGACCTCCTGGCACACTTCTCCTGGGGTCAGGGTGGTGGCTTTCAGCTGTGATTGCCCAATAGCTTTCAGAAACGTGGGGTGAACTTGCTTTTATCCTGTTGTCACATGGCATGGGCAGAGGAGAAATCAGAACAGAACCTAGTGAGAAGGACTGAGGATGCTTGGTACATGTCCCTTGGAAACACGCTTGTCTGCAGTGCTGTGACAGATGTGCCCAGCCTCCGCTTCCAGAGCACAGGCTCACTTCTGTGACAGGGGAGTGCCAAGCCAGAGAGGGGCTGAGCATCCTCACCTGTGCCTCCATAAGGAGCCTGTATTCTTTAATTAGGAAATCTGGTCATTTTTTTTTTAACCCAGAACATGAACTCTGAATTTACTAGGGCAGCTAGCACCAAAAGAAGGGCCAGGCAGAGCACTCTGAGCTGGTTTTTGCCTGTCTTGAATCAGGGGAAAATGCTGATTCAGTGTAGTTTTCCACTGAGGTAGGTCTAGGGTTTGGACCCAGGCAGCAGTGGATCGTCCATTTTTGCATACTCGGGTGTAGGTGGGACCTCTCCATAGGTGGATAGAGCTATTCTGCGTCCACTGCCCTCGTCGTAGAGGTGACAGAACCTACTCAAGCTGTAAATAGGCACAATTAGTGCTGATGACAGCCAGCCTGCATCCCTCAGCTCATCCATGGTGGTATGGGAGAGGGGACTGAGAATCTGGTATTGACAAGTCAGTGCTGCAGCTTCCTCTGGTGTTTTTTGAATGTTTTTACAGATGGACCCAAGTCCTTCACTGTTGGTGGGAGGGTTACGCTGCCCGAAGCAGCTGTGAATAGTTTGAAATGGTTTTATTTTAATGAAATAGAGGTGAAATGTTTGCCTTTAATGTGTTAGAGAAGTCTAAGGGTAGGGCTTTGGAAATAACCTGTACTTGCATCAGGTAACTACTGCAGGTTTCATGGTCATGTTCTCTGGGGAACCCTGGATGGTGACTACTGATCCTCAAGAGAAGATGCCAGTTCTTGGGCTGGTGGCATCAGTACCAAAGCTGGAGATGAAATAGGCCTGTGTGGTACTGAGTGCCCCTGGTGCCGAGTTATCGCTGAGGGTGAACTTCACACAGTGAGCACTTCCACAGTCTGGGTACACAAGTGCCAGCCAGCTGAATGGAGAGAGAAGGTGGAAGTTGTAACCTCCGGCAGGTCGTTCAGCTCCTAAGAGTATGAAATAGGAGGAGCAAGGCTGACTAACTCCATGAGGGGTGGAGCAGGGGCACAACTGAGGGGAAGGGTATGTGGGATTTACTGCTGGTCAGGTTGTTTCCCCAGTCACAGACAGTTTATTCCAGGATAGCCCAGCTCCTGTCCTGGGAGAAGCAGAAGACAATGACACCATTTCCTGCCTCACAAGGTCAGATTCTTGGAGAAGTGTCTGTTGTTGGGTAACCTGTTCTGGTGGCAATAGCTGATACACTAGAAGGAAAGGTGAAAAAAACCACCCATAATCCGTGTTTTTCAGTAATATGACAATAATTTATAAAGGCATCAAAACAAATTCAACATCTATTAACAAGCTGATCTTGGAAACAATACTTAAATTACTAAGACATTCTGGTGAAGTTGAAGGCACCTTGAAACAAGATGGAGTAATAACAAAACCCATGCTGCCTTCTGCAGCATCCTCTTCAACTGTCTGACCACTGGCCATGTGGCTTTTCCTGCTCTACTTCACACAAGTGACATTTTGTACAACTCAGGAGGAATCACCCTCTCTCTACCTCTCTACTGTTCATACCAGGCACAGATTCTGCATGTTGATTGGAAAGAGACAACAATTGCTTCAGGTTTTTCTGTTCCTTTATGTCAGACAGAGGGCGAGTGAGTAGTTTTCCCACAGGCACCTTTCTGACTTTTGAATTCTTTTTCTCTCAGCATTCAGTAGGAACAACAGAGGAAAAAAGGCTGCAGAGCCCAGCTGGCCATGCACCGCCCCATTTCTGCTGTCAAAGTCCACAGCAGCGTTTATCAACCAAACAAAAAGGCCACACCGTGTGCCAGGGAGGCTGTTGTGAGGATTGGATCCTAAGGGATTTCTGGATAATGGGCTCTGATAACAAGCCCTGCTATCTGCTGCCTGAAGCTAACAGCCAGAGGAGGTGAAGTCACTCTGTATGTAAACAGCTAAGTCAGCTGGAGAGGAACAATTCCACATACAGCAATAGCTAATTAACAAGTAGCCAGCGCTGAGAAAAGCACTGCTCAAGACAAGGATGGGCACTTACCTGCAGACAGTTTACTACACCAAGGAATTAAACATTCATTCCAGGTAGCATTTTTACAGAGCAGAGAAACTTCTTTGATTCTTAGAATCTGAGCTGGCCTCAGAAAAGGTACAGCAGAAACAGCCTAAGAGGAAAGGTTGCTTTCAGAGCAACCTGGTTTGAGAAAGATCTGTCATTTCTACTGCTGACTAACAACCTTAAAAAAAAAAAAAGAGGGAATTGCTTCATATGGAGTTTCCAGGGGGGAACTCAGCAAGGTGTCATAGGTCCAAGCAACCTGCCTTGGCTTCAGTTCTGTTAGCCTAAATATGACTATACAGTGGACTTGAACTGGAGCCAAACTGGGCACGCTGTTCTGGAGGTAGCTTATTTCATACCGAGGATGCTCTGAGCTCCAGTGAATTGATAGTTTGCTTCAGCTGCCAGAGGGACATGAGCAGAACTGCAGGAACTCATCTCCCATGCCTGACAGTACAGGTGCTGTGTCAGGTACATCCTCCTCCCCCAGCCTTAACTCTGTGCCTGATCTCTGGGAGGCTGATACCAGCAAGACAGCATCATGGGAGAGAGGTTTCTTGTAACAAGCCTGTTTACCTTCTGTGGGAAAAGCTGGTCACTTTATCAAGTCATAAAACCAAACCAGAGAAACCAAGGTGAGGAAGGGGATGAAAATTAAACAAATTCCTTAGCTCTGGCTACTGTAATGGATATGAGCAGTGGTTTGGTACAGGCTCCAAGGGAGGTAAAGGCCTAAGCTGTGACCAGGCCAAGAACTTCTCCAGTTCCAATCTGTACCTTTTCCATCACGTGTAATTTGACTACAAGTCAACCACTTTATTCCATAAATACAACAGCCCACATGAGCTGCCTTGGGGCTTTCGCTGCTGAGCAGCTGGCTGCATGGCAGTGCTCTGCCCTTGAGCTGGGACACCTCTCAAGGTGGCTCCTTGAGGTTGAGACCTCTCACCAACTGCAGATCTTTGGTAAGCGAACTACATTGCACACAACTTTGTGTTATGGTAACTTTGATTTGTGTCTTGGTAGTTTTGAATTATTTTTTACATCCTTTGTGCAGTAAGGAGTGAACCTTGCCATCAAACTTTGTTAAAGTTGCACTTTTACAACATCTTATTGCAGTGAAACCACTTTTGCTGATACCTTTGACCATGGTTCTTAAAGGGATCTAAATCAATTCAAAACAAATCGGCATAATTGTCAGGATCCTAAACCAGGATTTGCAACAGCTGTCTGGTGATAGGACCTTCATACAAGTCACCACAGCTCCACCATGCTAACCTAGCAGCTCAGCAGCCGAGAGTTACAATTGGTTTTTTTAATGTATAAACACATTAATCAGGTTTGAGTAACCTAAAAATAATCAAGACTGGAGGCTATGGGAACTGCTTAATTGGGTCCACGTCCCTACAGTTTTATTAGTGGCTTTTAAAAGCACATATAAAATGACTCAATGTCCAAGAATGGCAGTCGTGGATCAGTAACAGAGCTGTATTAAACTAGCAGGGGAAGTCGGACAGTCATGCCTGTTTCAACCTGTTCCAAATATTAAATGGAAAGCAGAGCTCTAAAATTGAGGAGAGCACCTCAAAGGCAATTTGTAGAGAAACACTGGAAAAAAAGAGCTTTCTCTGCAACACCAGTTCTAAAGAGCTTTAATGAGCCCAGGAAGCTACAACAGCTGCTTGGATTAATTATTTGAATCCAAAACCAGATTTGTTGATAACCTCAGTACAGTAAAGAAATATTTTCTGCAAAAAGGAAGCTCAAAGTCTTCCACGGCAGTACACTGTGTAGCCAAAGTTCAGCATTCCCTTGGTTTGTCTGTCACGTGTGGCTTTGTGTGATGGCCAACTGCTATCCGGTACCTGAAACTGCCATGTGTCTTGTTTGAGCTTTCTTTACACGAGGCTTCCCGGCCAGGACACCACAGTAAGCGTGACTTTGTTCCTTTGCTCCTTCAGCATTGGGATTAGTTCAGAGTTGCTCATTCCTATCGCTGGCACTCCATTTACTGCCACTATTTCATCTCCACACCTAATCAGAAAACAGGAAACATGCTTGTCAGAACTTAATTATTGTTAACATTGTACCCTAGGACCCCCAAGGTCATCTAGCTCGCCCTGAGCAAAGACCATCAACTCTGTTGAAGCAACTTTCTCACTTCTGAGTGAAAGAGAGCAAGGGAAAGGGAGGACACTGCTGGTACTTCAGTGACACACCAGTGAAGGTCACCAGGGCTTTGACGCAGCTGTTTTTTCACACTTTTCAGGGAAGCAAAGCCCAGCTCCCTACACCAAAACTATGTCCCCTGCAAGACAACAGCCTCATTTTTATTTTTTACAGTCCTGCACTTGCAGCCTGCTGCACGTGTGCTGAGAAGCCAGCTCTGTTGGCTCCCAGAGATAACACTGCAGGAAAGTTCTGTGGGGTCCTTTGGCTCCGCTATTCCCTCCTCTACTCACTGTGATTACTAACAAACAGGTCAGCAAAGCTCAGTTTAAGTTTCCTGCACAGGAGGGCTTTTGTTGCTTCCATTGGGATGCTTTCCCTAATCCAGGAGATTTTATACTCTGGAACCTCCAACATTCATCTCAAATATCCCCTTTCTAGTTTTTTTTTCTGATTACTCAATGAAAACCTTTACAGCCTTTTAGAGAATAACTGTTAATTTGTTTTCACTGCACCTTTATAGAGAAACCAAAACACTCATTAATATGGGACTTGGTGTTACATAGTTGGTGACAGTAGTAACTACACAGATGAGTGTTTAAGAGTTCAAAGTCATTAACTTTTAGCTCAGCTAGTTAAAAGGGTAAAAGACAGCCCCTCAGTAACACGTTGCGTGCTGACATCAGCAACAATAGTGGTTCTGACACAAACACAGAGACCCACAGGGCAGCTCATACGTACTTCAGCTTCCTGTCTCGGAAGGCAGCAGTCCCAGGCACTATGGTTTTGATGAAGAATGGCTGGTTTCCTTTGCTTTCCTCAAAACCTCCAACAATGCTGAAGCCCCAGCTTTCCAGGTTACCTTTACTAAGGACAATATCTTGACAGCAGTGAAGGTAGCTGTGAAGACAGGCACAGACAAAGAACAGAGAAAGCTTATGAGTGTGTTTCACGGAAAACTGTCTGAGCAGAAATTTGTTTTCCCTTGCAGAAAGTACAGCTATGTAACAGCCTCATATTTATTTCCTTTTTTTAAGGATTTGAGGCAACCCCTTTGCAGGGCATATTACAGGGATAACTCTCAAATCTGAAGACACCAGTCCTTTAGAAATCTTTCCTCGGTATTGTCAGAGCTAGTTTGAGAGTTAACAGAAAATTACCATTCTAAAGGGGTTTGTAACCTGAAAGATTCTTTAATAACTTCATGAATTCTACTAAGGAGCATGCACAGTACTAGTGACAAAAACAAGTTAATTGTGGACAGCAGTTATATCCATGCAATTAATGAGAATTGAGTTTTGTTGGGTTTTTTTTTTAAATTCCATCTATATACCAGAGGCTTGGTACAATGAAGGCATTCAGCAGCTATGTGTCACTGATGGAACGCAAACACATGAGGTATGGTGGCCTTTCGTCTACTAACTACCTGATTGGAATGTGAAAGGTCTTTCCTACAGGACCCACACCCAGGATTGCTGGATATTGGACTCTTCAGAGACATCCCAGGCCCTGTTTCTGAACGCCAGCCGCTGAGGTACGTCTGCCCAGTAAGCCTGGGGTACGCTGCAGTGCTGGGGCTGCCTTGGAGAACGTGATATCTAAGCTCTAACAGCACTTGCTCCTGGAGTTTGTAGCACAAAGACATGCAAAGCCCTTGCCGAGGCGTCTGAAAAGGTGTGGCAGGAGCGCAGGCAAGCAGCTCATGTTCCCTGGCTCACAGTCAGGTTGTGTTCTGGCACTGAGGCGCTGACAGAGCTACACTCAGTGAAACTGCCACTGATCACCCCACTGGAGTATTCCAGCAGCTAAACTTTTCCTCATAAACGTTTTTGCCTCCAGGGCTTTGCTTGAGCAGTTTGCAGCTGAGTTTCAGATTTCAAAAGCCTTCTCAGTTAACTTCTCACTAGGAGAAAGATCAAATTATCTACTTTCAAACTGTAATTTGCTTTTGTGTGGGTTCTTCACACATAAATGTTGGAAGACCCAGCTCTAGCTCTACTGCTACCTCCATGGTTTTCTCCTGGTACCACACAAGTGTCAAAAACACAGCTATGAGAAATGTATGTGGCAGCTAGTGCAAATAAACAGCCCAGAGAGCAGGAGTAGTAAGCACTGCATCACCATTGAACATAAATAAAAATATTAGAGACATTCTCCAAGAGCTGGAAAAGGCTGTTTGCTAGAAATTTGTTTTCTAAGCCAGCATTTTGAGATGGTATTTTATACTATCAGTAGATGGTATTGATTTAACACAATACTATGAAGAAATCACGCACAGTTCCTATGCTGTCTTCTGTGACATACACAGTGATGATGTAGCAAGAAGCAGTAGCATACAATTAACTTGGAACACTCACTCACACCAGTTAATAACAAAGCAAAGAAGGGAGGAGGAGTAAGCTTACAAGGACAGTAGAGCTGCCCACAGCTGTATTACAAGACAAAAATGCAAGAAAGATCCCAGCCCCCTGGTTCAGTGTGGCAAATATAGGTTGCCTGAGGTTAGCCAGGGGAACATGACTACACTGTCCCTCTCAGGGAGATGTCTGTATCTTCACTGGAAGTGTGCAGCACTAGCCGTGGTCAGAGCTGGAAGATGCTCCAAGCTTACACACCAAGTGCTGCAGTGTGAAAGTAGCCTTATGAGCACAGAGTGGTTTTCTTTTAGGAAGAGTGACTAAGATGCTCATGTTATTCCCTCTGTTACCCAGGGTCCCAGGAAAGGCACAGGACCAGGCCTGTCATCTCTGTCCTAAAATCCTTTTGCAGCAGTAGCCTGGCACAGAACCCAAGCTCTGCAGGATGGGCTCCAGGGGCTCCACATTTCAGAAACAGCACATCACCAAGTGTGCCGGGATCATAGAATCACAGACTGGTCTGGGTTGGGAGGGACCTTAAAGCTCATCCAGTTCCAACCCCCCTGCCAGCAGCAGGGACACCTTCCACTAGACCAGGTTGCTCGAAGCCTCATCCAGCCTGGCCTTGAACACTTCCAGGGAGGAGCAGCCACAGCTTCTCTGGCCAACCTGGGCCACTCTCTCACCACCCTCACACCAAAGAATTTCTTCCTCACATCTCATCTAAACCTCCCCTCTTCCAGTTTCAAGCCATCACCCCTTGTTCTGTCACTCCCTGCCCTTGTCCAAAGTCCCTCCCCAGCCTTCCTGGAGCCTCTTCAGGTACTGGGAGGCCGCTAGAAGGTCTCCCCGGAGCCTTCTCTTCTCCAGGCTGAACAGCCCCAACTCTCTCAGCCTGTCCTCACAGCAGAGCTGCTCCAGCCCTCACATTATCCTCGTGGCCTCCTCTGGACTCGTTCTAACAGGTCCATGTCTGTCTTGTGTTGGGGGCTCCACAGACAGTATGTGTCATAAACAGAAAACCATAGATACAAGAATCCAGGCTAGAATTAAACCCTCTAGGCTCAAGTGCTGCAATGACTGACTAAGCTTCCCTAGCCTTGAGCACTAATTTCAACTCATCTTTCAGCATAAAGCTGAGCTTCAAACTAGAAACACATGGATTTCCTCTAAGGAGGAAAGGATATTTCTGCTGGATCAGAGTAGTAACTAGAAAGAAAAAAAAAAAGCTGAACAAAACCAAAATCACAGATGCTATCGGCAATAAGCGCTAAGCTTTCACGCAGTGCTGCAGAGTGTTGTAGCACACTGAAGTTAAGTCTGCTTTAGCAGGGCAGCCCAAAGGGAACAGATCCAAGTGAAACAACTGGTGCTGAGGACACAAGGTCTAGCTTTGGTACATTTCAGGAGATTTTCTGTAATTTAGGGTCTGTTTGTGCCAGAGTGCAATGGACATTCCTCTGCAGCACTTCTGGTTTAGTCCCAGTCAAAAGGAACCCAGTTTGTGCAGGTCAAGACCTCTCTGCAACGTGGGCCAAAGTACAGCAAGCGAGGACAACTGGGATCCTTGCTTCGACTGCATATTCCTGAGCCAAACTAAAATGGTAGTGTAGAGGCACCCTGAACATTTCCAGGTGACAAACAAGGGTGTGATTTCAGTTTACAGATTCTCAAGCAACAATTGAAAATAATCTGATTGTGCCAGCCAGAATTTCAAATATAAATACCTTGCTTAGCTGAGTGACAGATTCTTAATGGCTTTAGGGAAATCATTCATTCTGTAGATGACCAGCTAGTTGCTACCAGGTGGTACTGTGAGCAGATGGGAAAACAAGTAAGGAAGCACAAGAATTACAGCCAGTTTTATTACTGGAAACAAGAAGGAAGATTTTGTCAGATCCTGAAATGAAATAACCTTGCTTTGTGCCTCCTAACAACCCTCACAGCCACAGAACAGCAGACAAACTCAGATGACTGAATTCAGGTTGGAGTTAGAAAGGAAGACTGAGGAGCAGAAAGGACATCTGAAATCAGATAAACCTTGCTTCAGTAACAGTCAAATGAAGGGGGGCCAACATAAATCCCAGCAGCAAAAGAATTTCAAACAATGTATGAAATGGCAGGTAATGTCAGTCTGCTCTTGAAACGAAGGCAGGTGACCAGTGAGCAAAGAGTGGACTCCAGTCCCTGTAGCAGAAAGTGCGGTGCAGCTGCAAGGCACCGGACATCCCAATAAACTGGAAAAGGAAGAAGGGAGAAAGTACAGCCAGGTTTTGCCTTGCTATACTTGACTGTGGGAGCACCCATGAGGAACAAACAGCAGCCAGCATCTGAGGGTTTGCACACAGGTTTGGGCTGTCCAGGTGCAGCTCAGGGCTAGTTGGTACTAGACCTGTACGGAACAGACAGGCCGATTCCCTGGGAGAGCAGAGGGGGCTGGTAGGACAGTGCTGAGTACAAGCCAAGCTGCAGTCACTTGAGACACAAAAGCTACCTTCCCTGGGCTGGTTTGTTTAGCATTTTCAGGCTGCTAAGTAACACAAAGGTAACGTAACAGAGGCTTTGTTAGTATTTCTTCTTTCAGGTGCCTCCAGAAACAAGACCATAAATAATCCAGGCTTCCCACAGAAGGGTTTGGCTTTACTGTTCCACGTGCATTTCCTGCA
Source organism: Antrostomus carolinensis (assembly GCF_000700745.2). Classification (NCBI taxonomy): domain Eukaryota; kingdom Metazoa; phylum Chordata; class Aves; order Caprimulgiformes; family Caprimulgidae; genus Antrostomus; species Antrostomus carolinensis. The sequence goes on from NW_010340493.1 coordinate 37,799, forward strand.
CGATCCTCCTCCAGTCAGCTGGAATGACAACAGACTCTCTACCTTTCACAGCTGAATGTATTTTGATGAAACTGCAAAAGTGAGCAAACCAGAGGTTTACCTCCCTAGGAAGGAGACAGAAATTCAAGCTTTCAAAGCCCCAACCCTGTCATCTGGAACTTACCACATTGCTGCTAAAATCCGCGCTCTGTCTACAGACTAAAGCTTTGCAGCCGGAAAACTAAACTATTCAGAATAATTTCTGCTTCATGCTAGAGATGACACAATTATGACAGCCAGAAAGAATAAGACTGAAAGAATGCCTGCTCCTAACTGAGATGATCAGATTAGGAACTATAAAACAGCACAGGTATCAGTTGGCTTCTGTTATATGATCCAGAAAGAGCCACAGAGTGATTTCAGTTAATGCTGTTTTAGCCAGGACTATTTCTGCATTGACTATACATCAGCTCAGTGCCATAAATGCCAGAATCTATACTTCTCATTTTCTGTGTTAGTTCTCTTAGAAGAAGAGGTTTGGGGGAACTTCTGAAATATGGTTACTGTCCAACAGAAGTGGGAGAATGATGGATCACACCATAAAAAGCAGGGGAATTTTCTTAATGCGTTCATTATACAGTGACCTTATTGACAAATAAGGCTCTCCACTGCCTTGGAGCTAAATGAGAATACCAGTAATGCTTCCAAGTCAACCAAAGCAATTAATTTCTAGTGTTTGAGTGAAAGTCAATTCTGCGATTGAAAGTCAATTCTGACTCTATTCAGTCACCGAACAAACGTACCTAGGCAATCCGAGCCATGTGATCCAGAGGGGAGACCAGCCAAAACCTTGCTCCTTGATCTCCAGAGATGGCTCTGTCGAGTTCAATGGAAGGATTTCCAAGGCTTTCAATACGACTGAGTGGGAAGCTGCGTTAGATTTCAGCGCTGAGACAGCTTCATAGTAGTTCAGATGAGTCAAATCAATGCCATTTATGCTCAAAAGGACATCTCCTGTCGATTAAATAAGATAGGATTATTACAGACCATTTGCTATGAAGCCTGTTTCTGCTTCAAGGCCTCGTGTGGAAGCCTGATTCCACTTTAGTGTCCAAGTCCAACTTTCACTGAAAAAACTCCAAACAGTTCTGAAAGGATAAAGGGTCCAAGAGCCTCCTTACCTCGCTTGATTCTGCCGTCCCTGAAAAGGCATCCGATGGGCTGCACACTCGTTACGTATATAGGGAGCTTGTTTTTGTTATCTCTTCCACCTCCAATTGTTATTCCTAAAGATTCCTTTGGTTCCTTTTTTATTGCAACTGTCTTTTCATGACTTACGTATCCCTGAGGTATATCCTACAAAGGAATGACAGTACAAAATGCAACTTCATTAATGCAATTAACATGAGAAGCCCAGATCTGGAAGAAAATAAGAGAACATCTTGTATCTTCAATCCAGAACATTTCAGCAGTGTTGCTGGTTGGCAAAGTCAGCTTCTCATGTACTTGCTCTGGGTAGAAATACGACCTTGTATTTCCAAAGTGATACCACCGTCACTGAGGCACTGCTCTCCTGATGATCCCACATTCATTTGCTGTAGAGAGATGCTCACTCTGAGGAGAACAATTTTGCACTGAGGAACAAGCTACAAGTTCATTTCAAGGCCATTCATATCAAGCAATCAACCTCTCTCTGACTACTACTAAACGTTTAGGTTGCACTGAAAGCACTCACTATAGCATACGCTGGAGAAACAATATGTAAATTATATCCTAGGATTTAAATTGAGGGACCACAGTCCAGCCACTTAAAGACAGCTACTTACTAAACTCCAGAGACATTTGAACACAGAAGTCCAGGCAGCCGTAGCAAGTTTTCTCACTCAAATGGAAGTTCTAAACCTAGAGTAAATCTCTCTTGGTACAGCAGACTGGCCAGTCTCCCCTTGCTCATACTGTTTCTTATAATATGCAAATAGATGGCAGATGCAACACTGAAGTCACAGGAGAACTACAGTGTAATTTGTGTAGTTTCTACTTGTGTACCATAAAGCCCTCTAGCTCTGAACCAGAACCATAACTTAGTGTCATCGTGCAATCCCCTGAATGTGTTGTGCTTCATGGATGTTGAGAAGCAAGTCCCAAGCATCTCATGAATGGTAAATTTCCCATTGCCCTTTCCAGACAAGAAAGGACTAAACACTGGTTCTGCATCAATATTAGAGACATTTGAAGAAATTTTGACACATTCTTCCCTAAAAACTGTGTTTCCTAGTAGATGACAAGTAAGGTTCTCCAGTACCAAAAGCCACAAACCTGCTGCTTTTCAATAGCTCAAGAAGAAATGGAGCTACTGATCAGTCTTATATGATAAATCACCATCACAGAGCAGACATAACTGATCTGCTAGACCAAGATTAACCAGTGCTTTTGCTGTTATTTACAAAACTTACCTTCTGGTAGTTAGATTTTCGTCTATAATGATTCTGGTCTAGTCGCCTCCGATGGTACACTGGGCTTCCTCCATTGCTGCTGCTGCTGCTGCTGCTATTTGATGTGCTCCCATCTTCTACTGGATCCGACAGCTGTATGCCTGGCTGCCTCAAGACGACAAAGTTCACTCTTGAGTCACTGGTCTGCCAGGAGAAACAAAAAGAGCATAAATAAAATAGAAAGAAAAAAATATATTAGAAATTAGGGATGGGCCCTGACATTGAGTTGCTGGAGCGTGTCCAGAGAAGGGCAACAAAGCTGGTGAAGGGGCTGGAGAACAAGTCTGATGAGGAGTGGCTGAAGGAACTGGGCTTGTTTAGTCTGGAGAAGAGGAGGCTGAGGGGAGACATTATTGCTCTCTACAACTACCTGAAAGGAGGGTGTAGCGAGGTGGGTGTTGGTCTCTTCTCCCAAATAACAAGTGATAGGACAAGAGGGAACAGCCTTAAGTTGTGCCAAGGGAGGTTTAGGCTGTATATTAGGAAAAAAATCTTCATTGAAAGGGTTGTCAAGTATTGGAACAGGCTGCCCAGAGAAGTGGTGGAGTCACCGTCCCTGGAGGTATTTAAAGGACGTGTAGATGTGGTGCTTAGGGACATGGTTTAGTGGTGAACTTGGCAATGCTGGGTTTACAGTTGGACTAGATGATCATAATGGTCTTTTCCAACCAAACTATTCTATGATTTTCTTAGGGTTAGAGAAGGGTTGGCATCAATTTCTACAAAGGGTCTGAAACAGGGTTATGCAACATGATGCAATGTGTTTTGTGAAGAGCCACAGAATCCTACAGTGAAAAGAAGCAAGGAATTAGCAAATGTTAGTCAGAAGGAACAGGAGCAGAGGTAGGCTTCACTCATGTCTCCCTTCCCCACAAATACCAAACAAGAAAAAGTAGAAAGGGATGATGAATTCCTCCACTTCAGTACAAATAACCAAAATAGCATATTGTGTTGTGGTACAAAATGAATAGAGAATGCTGACTGGGCCACAAGATGGATGACCATGATAAGAATACTGGATGCTTTTTCTTTTATCGTAAAAAGAGTTGTTAAAGCTCCTTCCCTCCCAGCTTATATACCACAACTATTGTTCAACATCTCCCACCCATTTCTTTCCCAGAGTACCTGAAGACATGACCTTTTGTCTAAAATTGCTGCCAATTAAACACTTAACCAGCTGTATGTCTGGCCTTGGCAGAACTACAGGGAAAGTATTCGCTGTTGTTACTGCTCTTCTAATTTGGTTTGTTCTTTCAGATAATTTGACAAAACCCTATTGTGAAGGACTCCATCAGGGTAAGGCGTATGTGCTCACTTGGGGCATTTCCTGCAATGGATGAGAGAAGCATGGTTGCTGCTCTCACTTCTTGACATGGGACCCTATTCTCCTGGTGTCACAGCTCCCTGGCAGCAGTGAATTCCCTGGCCTCAGAAGATGGACTGCATCAACTGTGGTTGTTTGTTTGTTTTCCTTTTTAAACTAGAACAGGAGAGTTTGGTTTTCTGAAACAAAATTTAAAAGCCTCTTGCCTCCAAAGTCACTTCAAATAGAGCAATTTTTTTCCAGACAAGCTGGCACGCATCCATGTCTTCATAAAATATATTGTAAACATCTTGTCCTAAGATGGGGATTTGGCCTCCCCTTCGACAAGACTACATACAGTACAGATAGAAGGACTCTTTTCTGCAAATGGTTTGCAATCAAAATTAATATCACATTTAACCAAGAATTTTAATTAGCCCTCAGAAGAACAGATAATGTTTGGAAGGCTGTCACAGTTTTACACAAATGTCACTTCAAAAGGAATTCAATCCCTACACCTAATGAAGCCAGTTCTGAAACGCTGGTTACTGATTTCAGTGGGATCAAGAAAGAGTTCCCCGTATGAGAGTTATGTTTGCATATTATAACAGAAATACAGCAGCACTTCATGGAATGCAAACAAAATTCTAAGAGGCCACAGAATGGAATCTCATATATAAAAAGAGATCTCAATACTGGAACTCTGTTCTTTTTCTCCTTTTCTCCTATGCCACTGTGCTCCTCTGCTGATTTTCAGGAAGAGAACTGGCTCTCCCTCACTCTGCTGACCTCAGATCTTTTCCGGGCTATAAACAATATGTGACAAGATGTATTGTGTCAGGATCCTTAGATAAAAACAGAAACTGGAGGACATCGCCTAGGGAGATAAAGAACTTAAACTGATCTATGCGATATCTGCTGCACATGTAGCAATCCTTAATCCTTAACCAAAATTCCTTGCCCAGTCCTTTCACCAAAACATTTGGCGTGCTGCAACAGGAGCACATTCCTACTGTGCAGAGAAAGACCACCTCTCTTCCACCCATTTAGTACTTTAGAGTGTTTTTAGCCTGAGGTGCCTCACGTTGTTTTCTAGACTCCCTTCCCAAATACAGGTAAAATGGGGAGAGATGGCTTCAAATCAGTCAAAAGGGTTCTGTTCTGTGCTGCCAGCCTATCACATCTCCCAGCAAACACCTTCAGTTTGATTACTGAAGCACGAGAGGCTGTCCTAATCTTTGCTGCATGCATCTACACAGTGTGTACAAGTATTCACTCTGCAAGAAAGGCTCCCAACACCACACCACAGAAGAGTTCCAATTGCCTTAGCTGAATTAAAGTGCCATCAGCAGCTGTCTCACTTCTGACTTGTCAGAGGTGACTCACGATGGATTCCCACTCTTCATGTTTATCTTCATTTGGAAGCCGTGCTTCCCACACATCTGCAGGGAAGTCACTTTCCCAAAGAGATATTTCAGGGAATGAAGTTTGCTGTAGTGTGTTCTGTTAGCCCTTGGATCAGAACAGGAGCCCTGCCATCAGCGCAGACAACTGTGGAGTCATTAGCCATACAACCTGTGATAAATTACCTGGATTATCTGTGCAGCAGCCTCGGGTGTTCCTTGCCTCAAATCCTGGCCATTTATTGACAGGACTCTGTCATTCCGACTCAGCTTTCCATTTTTGGCTGCCAAACCTCCCTCTAACAGATCCAGAATAAAAATCCCTGCCTCATCCGTCTTCCTGATCAGTTTGATTCCCAAGGGTTCGGATCGGTCTCTCTTTATCAAGGTAACGTGGATCACTTCCCGATTGGTAGCAGAGGCAGAATCTTGCTGTGCAGTCTTATTGGAAAAACCCTTCTCCTGCAGGACGATGAGGTGGAGAACAGGACCTGGGTGGCGCAGGAAGGAGACAGCTTGGCAGTGAGTCACGCTGCTGATGTTGACGCCATTCACCTAGAAAGACAAACAAACCAGAGTCACTAATCACAATCTACATAATTTAGGCACTGTCCACAGTGCAGAACATCACAAAGTTGGAGACAGGATGTACAACTCCCCATGCAATCCTGAAGCAGCTGCTTCTGATGCACATTAGAGAGCAGGGTTTTCTACAAAAGAATGCAGAAGAAAGCAGATTAAATTAGACCATAATTGATGGTGAATAGCTGAGGACAGGGACAAGACAGGACAACTCGCATAACAAATCTGAAACTTCAAAATATTAAATCATTACATCCATCCCATGGCAATGCAGAAGTGATCTTCCTTAGCTTCCAGTGTTCAATACACCTTTGGAGGAGAAGACTCAAATTGGGGACTACCCATCCTAACTTTTAAGTTGAAGAGTGGTCCATAGTCTACAAGCTTCTGGAATCATCAGTCTCATCATGCTTTTACCAAGATAACTCTGAGAAGCTACTTTTTGCTTTTTCCACTGTCACATAAGGGCTCTGTGCAGTCTTCTTTTAGGATGTTAATAGGACTAAGTGTGGGGACCTGCCCTGTTTACAGCCCAGTCAAGACTGAGACAATTAAACTGGATAAAACAGAAGTTACTCCATTGGTCTACCTAAGAAACCAACTTGGAGATCGTATTGGCGACTTGTGCACATGGGGCTGCCAGTCCTTACTGAAGTCCACAGTCCAACAGAATAATTAGGTCCTTATGGTTTGTCAAATCGGTGGGCAGCCACAGCCAGGAGGTGCTAACAGTTCTCCTTGCTACTGCATTTAGGCTTCTGTCACCTTGTCACTGTCATGCAGTGTGATTAATCTGGAAACTAAATCTGGCCGTAGAGCAGCAGGGTATGAGGATGATGCTCTTTATTACTCACACTGCATATCTGATCCTTACTTCAAGTCATAAGGTCTTAAACTTTGGACCTGCCCATTGAGAATATGCAGCTTAAGCAACAAAGCAGAGCAAGCAATTATAAGGCTTCCTAACTAGAGCAGAGTCCTCTGGAGAGGTGTCATGCTGCAAGGTGAAATTTATCAGATAGAAATCTTTTTACTTTATCCAAAATGGTCTAATTTTTAAAAAAAACCTATCAAATACACAAGGTAAACACGAGTATGACTGGAAGGAACTTCAAAAGTCTTCTCAGCCCCAGCAGATACATGATGCTACTGACATATAAGTCAGATCAGTGCTTTAAAACCCTCAGCTGTAGAGATTTCCCAGTTTTCCTAGGCAACTCGCCTCCTCCTGCCCTCATCTCAAGTCAAGAGAAGCAATGGGACTACCAATGGGGTTTGATGTACCTCAAGAATATGGTCCCCAGGTGCTATTCTTCCATCTGCTGCAATGACAGAATCCCGCAAGACTTCCTGAACAACAATGTTTCCTAGTGGGGTGTCTTTACCCCCAACTATCCTCATCCCCAGCTCTTCCTCCGGGTCATCTCGGTGAATTTCAATTGTGTTCGTTTCAGCCACAAGACTAGTTCTCTGAGGGAGGTCTGATTGTGGAAATTGAAGAGAAAAAAACAACTTATTAAGAGAATTTTCCTTCACACAGCACCACAAGATTTGTAACACTGACAGGTTGTGTTCAAAGTAGAATTGGGAGGGAAAGCAGCTATCAGGAAAGGAAAGAATAGGTCAAATTAAAAAATTCTAAAGACCCCGTTTCTTTAGTTTCTCCAGAATATTTCCCATCTTCTCCTAGCTTATGGCAAATTTAAACTCTCTCATTATTATTTCTTGAGCCTTATTAAAGGGCATTCAGTATGTTTCACTTAGCATTTAGAGCTTTATTTTTCTCCTGTAACAGCTGGCCTACTAGAAATGCACACATAACAAACACCCAATTCCACAATGTCCATTAGAAAAAGGGAACTCCTGAGCTGTAATTACAGGTCTGCCCTTCTGGTGGCTGCAACTTCCCTCCTCTAATTTCCTTTCCTCCTCTTCCCCCCGCCCCCCCCGTAAAACAGGAGTAATGTTTACCTATTTCACAGCATACTGAAGACTAAGCAATGCTTCTCAGACACTTTGAAGATGAAAGTTGTTGTTAGCAAGTCTTATTAAATCTACCGGCACTGCATCATTTAGGCAGGCCCAACACTCTAATGAAACCAAGCGTGCTGCCCATCAGGGTGAAGTGCAGTTGTCACATACGAGATGCAAAACCTGTCCCAAGTGTACTTCAGGAAAAAGCCAACAGAGAAGTAAACTGACCTGTGTATTAACTCCAGCACAGGCACAGCAGTTGCCAGCTCCTGCACCTGCACACTTGGAGACTGAGACTAACTTTGAAACAAGGCACAGAGATTTGCACGGTGTTGCCTTCTAACAGGGCTTGAGATAAGCGGTTCTGTACTGAAGTGGAATTGGTTACTTTTATCTGCAAGGCTTTCAAAACTGACTATTAATCCAAAAACTAAGTTATGCTATAAAAACACACTTGCTGCACACCATTAGGGAGGTACTGACCACTCCAGGAAACTGACTGTATATTTAACTTTCTTAACAAGATTAAGAAGAAGCTGAAACACTTCCTAATTACTAGTTATTTGGCTTCTGCAAGTGCTTTCAGTGCTCTGTGTTCACACTGACAGGGACTGCCTTTGTTTCTGTGAAGAACACTGCAGATATTCACTGCAGTCTAACAGAGATTCTCCAACTTGTTTGCACAGACAGTTTTGTGCTTGTGAGCAGATCCTGCCACACCTGGTGCATGTGAATGCATCTCCCTTCTACTGATAGGAGATGAGGACAAGCTGAGGAAAGAGATTCCTCCGATGGCTACAAATGGCTGAATAGTATTGAGGATATCCGAGAATGTTTGGAACAGTTTAAAAATTTAATTGCCTGAGAAAATTACCTCAATTTCGTATTATAAAAGGTAATTACGTAATTACAATTCTGTATCAAACTCTCACCTTCTTCAGTCTCCTCAAAAGCTGGATTAACCAGTCCAGGCTCTGCAGTCCCTAACGATACCACCGCAGCTGCAGAGCTTTCTGCCACAAGTGACGATCCTCCACTTGGTACCTCTGGATCCTTGGGAGTGATTGTCTCCACTTTGGTAGGGGGATCTTCCTTCCCTTTGGAAATGGGATTCTTTTTCTGCTGTAGTTCAGATTTGTATTTCTTGAAACCAGGACACCTAGAGAGAGAGATTGTCAGTGACTAAGTGGCTGGTCTCTGCCTGCGTGGTTAACCCAGCTCTGACTGACAATGGTAAGTGAAGAAGCATGTTCAAGATCTCATCAGCTTGTATCACAGATGCTAAAATTTATTCTCATCCGACCTTCAGTTTCTACTTGTACTAGTATTAGCTTAAGAGCAGGCTTGTTATTTTGTTACTTTCAAAATCATTAAGCAATTAAATTATTTAAAAAAGGAGAATATAATAGGAACAGGAGTCTCCCTTGCTAAATATTTACCTGGGAAACACTCGGTGAAGAAAACAATACCACTTAATATATGAGCAAATACATAGCTCTGACCTTTTAGAGATGACTATGAACTGTATCTTTATGCAAAGGAAGTGGCTCAAGTTTCAAGCTTAGCCTTGGATTAGGCTTTGTTTTTAACAAACCAGTAGCATGCAAGAGCAGCAGCAAGTCAGGCTTGCCTCTTCTTTTTTTCCCCACCACACAGGTGATGGCTCTACGTGAATGGGAGCAATTTAGAAGAGTTTATACTCCCACTGACTGCTCCTCACACAAGGTTTAAGAAGTAATTTTACATTCAACAAAATGCACTTTGTGTGCAGCTACAGCACAGACAGCCATCTCAGCAAAAATTGCGAGGAAAAACAAGCTTTTTTATCAAGAGTACTTATAAAAAAAAAGGTGTCAGGTGAGGAGGGTAGTGAATGCAAAAGCATCACTTTCAGAGACATGAGTAGTACTGGGTGTTTACCAGAGTCACTTTTCAAATTAAACTTGACTATTTACATTTCTGGCTCAACAAGTCTCATCCCAGTATTACTTCCTCTGGTTTCTTCCTTGTCATATATTCTCCAAGCAGTAAAATGACCCTGAACCTTAAAAACAGAAGCTGATTGATCCACTTGTGCACATGTCCCTCTTATGATGTCGAGAAACAAACTCATTTTGCAAAGGGCAGAGAAATCCCCCAAGAAAACGAGTTTTTAGGTGCTTCTTATTTCCTTAAATCTCCTGCTATCAGTTAATCTCACTTAAAACTAAAACAAACAGGAACACACAAATCCCAGTCTGTTTTTCTCTCTTTTTTTTCGCCCCCCATGTTTCTGTCTAACTATGCTCACAGCCCAGGTGAAATAGCTTCCATTTTTAGAACATGCCCTGCTGAAGGAAGATACAAAAAACTACGAAATATGTAATAGAATGATACAGTTTCCAGATAGGTCTCTAGTGCAAACATTTAAGGGTTCCTCCCTCTTCTCTGTTTAACTCTTGTGCCAGAGGGATTAACAAGTGACAGAAGTTTACTGATACCAGGGTAGCTTTACAGAGCAGAGAGGAAAGCCCAGCCTTGGTATGGGCCGTGGCCCCAGCTACACAACTGCTGCACCACTGGGCAGCCCTGTCCCCATAGTCTAAACTAATTGAGCCCTGCCTGGGAACAAGAAAGCAGTGGAAAGAGTTAGGTCAAGAAAAAGGAGATTATAAATGTTCATAGATTCAGGGAAAGGGACACATGAGCATCTTCTGTCACTTGCTCTGGCTCTAACACAAGCTCTGTGTCTTAGGCAGGAACTGCAAAGGTATCCTAAGCCTAACTGTTCCCTGCCCACTGGTTGACCTATTTTTAAAATAGGTCATTGCCACAAAAACCTACAACATAGCTGAAGGGAAACAAGCCTGTTGCACTTCTCATTGCCCACTGACAAAATAACACGCTGCCAATGAAGATCTGCTTCCGCCTGCAGTCGGGCTTGTACTTCGCTCCCTTTCCTGCAATCATTAACTAGGTAGGAACAAGGGTTCTTCAAGCGCCATGGCCAGAGCTTTTTGCCACCTGCACTTCTTTTAAAGCTACAATATTCTGCCTGCCACCAGCTCAACAAGCAGTGGAAGCACCAAAACACATCTCCGCTGACAAGCGCAAGGAAAAAGTCTCCCTTCCTCTGCTCAAGGTGGGGGGAGAAAGAAAAAAAAGAAATATTTTTCATTTGCTTCTCTTTCTCAGTAAAAAAAAGAAAGAAGATAATGGAATTATAAGTAGGTGATTCAGCAGCTGCATAATGTGCAGCTTGGAGGGACTTACATTATTTGGATCAAAGACTTATGTATTGCACATCTTAATTGGACCAATTAAACTGGCAACACTGCACAATCCCTTGCTTCCAGAGTGTTCACTTTGTGCCTGTCTTTCTTCTCTGCGCAAGTAAAACAAGAATAAGCACGTTTATAATAATTTTCAGAGTCCAGTGCCCCAGATCAGGACACACAAATGTATATACATTTGAGAGGTTTCGTGTCTGCAGACAACTCGCAGACAAGCACCTACAGCATTTTGCCACTGCAGCTCATGTGATCTGCCCTCCCTTACACACACACACAATTATGCTGTCTTCACCCACCCACCTTTGTGGCCTCACCCTCTGTCATCTCTGGTGTCCCACCTTGCCCAGTTTAAGAACTGTACTGAGAATGGATCTTTCTGGTCAGAAGCCGCACTGCAGACAGATGGCATTACACAAGGATATAATGTAATATAATGTAACTGGAAATTCACCTGTTCTGCAGATGAGCTTCTAGTTCACACCGCTGCATTGTCTGCTGACACTCTGCCTTGAAGGGACAGAGGACAATCAGCTTATCCAAGAGGTTCCGTACTAGAAGGCTGGACTTGTGGCACTGCTGAAAAGAGAGCTTTTTCCGATCCATGGGACAAAAGTTATACTCCTGCATGAAGTTTTCAAGGCACTTGAAACAGTACGTATGTCCACAGGGAGTGTCCATAGGTTGGAGCAGAGGCTGAAGGCAGATATGGCAGATGAGTTCATCGTCCACTTCATCCTGAAAGTTGTAGAGATGATTGTCCAACACGAGGTGGAACTGACCACATTCGCAGCAGAGTTCACTAACTTGGGACGCGTGTTCTTCTGCTACAGGATCAGCCATGACAGCCAGCATCAGGCACTCTCGGTCCAGCAGCAACGAAACTTGTCACGTCGCAGCTGTCTGACAGAGGACCCCTGATGAAAGGGAGAGAAAGAGAGATTTCTAGCCAGATGTCCACTCTAGCTCTAGCCAATTAAAAATTAAATTGTATTCCTGCTTTAAATTCACCCCAGTATCTTCACCCCCACCTACCTCCTCCCTGTGAATGATCAACCCAGGGATCAGAGAATGCAAGGACCTCATTCAGGAAAATGTTTAAGCACATGGATAAATTGAAGCTTAAATTACTTCACACACACCAGTGACACAAACTAGATAAAACCCTGCCAAAGAGAGGAAGTAGAAAAGGGGAGGGGAAGGGGAATCAAGAATGTGATTTTTAAACTGAGAATTTTTCTCTTTGGATTTACAGATTATAATGACTATTTTAAAGATACGTATAGTGAAGCATCAGTTTGGGTCATTTGGATTTTTGTTTCATGCTTTGGGGGGGCATGAGGAAAAAGAAGAGGAAGACATTTCAAAACAAACTTAAATCTAAACTACATTTCCTTCCTTTTAAGCCCACTCCCTTCAAAAAAGTTCATTTTAACAATGCATTGTTCCCCACTCATCCATGCCTAAGCTCACCCATGGAAACAAGTTTCCTATAAAAAGACTAAAGCTTTCTAGGCAGAAAAAAAATGTAAAGAATTGTCCACATCATTTTGTTGTAATGTAACACAAAGTCTTAAGCTTCAGCTTCTTACACTTGGGTAGAATAACATAAGGGGCAAACTGAGTTCTTTGTAGCTGCTGCCGTGCTGATTTTAACAGAGATGTCTCCAGTCACATCCACTTAAATCTTGCCCATTGTAATTAAATGTAAAATTCACCTGAGTTGCTAGCAGATTACTACTGCAGGAAGGATTTTTTTAACCTGGTAGTTATTTTAATGAAGTAGGAAATGTGGTACTAGATGAAGCTAACACTGTATTACACAGTGAGGGGGTTTGTTTTTGTGGTGGTGGTGAGGTTTTTTGGGGAGGGGTTTTTGGGGTGTATTTTCTAAAAAAAGAAGTTTATGTAAAAAAATCCCAGAGTCTTTTAAAACAAAACAAAAAAAAAATTGCGGAACTGTGATGAAATGGAAAATTTCTGAAAACAATTGCTTTATCTGGAACAGGTAGAAGCCTAAGCAAGAGTGAACACTGGTCTGCACCAGTGCCTGGAGGACATGGCTGGCACGCAGCAGGAACTTTGGAGGAGGGTAGGCAAGAACAATAAGATAGCGAGCACGGCAAGAAAAAATTAGTCATGGGTTTCTAATAAAAATCATACATCACTCCAATTAATCGTCAAGCACAAGCCAGCTATTTAATTAAAGGGATAACGTATCACCAACAGTATCGAGCCATTTTACAGGCGAATTTTCACCTATCCATAGCAACTTGTTCACTTCAAAAGATTTAACTGTTACTGTCACGGTTCCAGGTGGGTACAGGGCATGAGTTGTTTGCTTCTCCTCCTGCTGCTGCAGTGCCAGAAAGCATCTTGCCCTTGAGGAAAGCACTTAGGCTGGATGTACAGACCTAACTCTTCTATTTGCATTTACTCCTTAACTCTTGCATGACTGACTCAGTGCTCCCCAAAAGAGAAAGCACAGTTCACAGACAACACACAAGCAAAATAAAAGCAGATGTATCCACGCCCTCCTCTTGTAGAAATACTCCTGTTCTTTGTGGCTTACCTCCACCTGAAACAGGCATCCCCACTGTTTGCCTTACCAAAAGTCTTCATTTGATCTTAAATCATCTTACAAGCAAAAAGGAAACATTTCAACATCAGACCATCACTTCACATCACCTACCAATTCTAATCAATCAGCTCAGCACCAGCAGTTAACAAAACACCAAACTTCCAAGGCAAACTTCTACCAGTAAGAAATACTTGTGCTTTGGGTTGTAGTATTTGCATAAAACTTTGGCAGGTGATTAAACAAATCTACTTTCTCAGTGCAAACAAACCCCATGGTAATTTTGCTGATAAACTACTTTTACATGGGGTTTTTTCAGAATATTTACCAAATTCATTCTCTGCTCTCTGTGTTTGAAGGTTAAACAAGATGAATCCCATTTATGAGTCATTTCAAAACTTGTGGAAGATAAAAGTATCACTATAATCTTGCTGCTTTTTTTCTTCCCTATAATTCTAAGCTGTCCTGCTTTCTCAATTCCAGGTCCTCGAAAACAAGGTGTGAAGATTTCCTTCAAAAGTGCCAAAGTAAATTTTACTTTTACACCACTGTCCTTTCACCAAGGAGGACACTCCTGCAGACACCAGGGAACCTGAGCCTGACACCTCCATGATGAAACCCAGCCCACACCCTTCGGCAAGGCAGGAGTTAGTGAGCAGCACAGGGAGGACAGCAGGCTCAAACAAGCCTGCCGCTTGTTGGGTGATTCAGTCAGAAAGCAGATGTTCTGTAAGAGGAAAATTGCTAACATCTTATTCAGCAAAGATGACTACTTCAGCACAACAAGACAGATTTGTTGGAAAATACACTGTTTCAACACAACAGGCAGGATTCCCCTCATCTTAAATACACCAGTTTCAAGAGGGTCTGTCTAGAGTCCCTAGGATCCTAGCTTTAGAGGTGAAGTTTGATATATGCTCAATCTTTTGTAGTTTCCATCAAATTTCAGTGACTCATTCTAACCTCTGAAGGTCAGACCAACTCCAACAACCCTCTTCATTCTTGTGTTGCTCTTTTTGTTATACCATTCCCCCTCTCCAGCTTCCTTCCACCAATGCCACCTTGAGTGGCACATTCCCTTTCTCCCTAAGAAAGTACTTGGATCTCTCCCCAGGCCTCACACGTGTTTTAGCTTACACACAACACACGTAATATGAGGGAATCATAAAATAGGGATCTAAGCTTGGTCCCAAGTTACTAACTTATTGACTACATGAAAATGTTAAAGCCTGATTTATATATATGATGCTGCTCTAATGGACTCTGCTGTTCTAAAAGTATAATGGAACAAGCTCCTCTGGAGTCTGAATTATTTAGAAAGTAATACACCCCATTCCTATTCACGACAAAGAATTGAAGGAAATAAACCAGCAGAAGTTTAGTTCCCCTTTTCTTACCCCGTGTGGGCCACAGATAATAATCATTTGGGATCACCTTTATCTTTACTGTATTTCTTTTAAAATAGAAAAATAGGATTTCGTGTACTGTAACACTGACTCAAAGACTAGACTTTTTCTTTTTTAATGGAACACTTATCAGGTTGTCTACTCTATTTCCCTGCCAAAGCAAGACTATTCCTGACAATATTAGCACATTGCCTATTCTTGTTTTAACTTTGCTAGGGCACAGAGCCTCAGATATACACCTCCTCTGCACATCTACAACACTGTTAATAGCTCTAGTAGGCAGCATGCCAAGAACCACACCAACAGCAAACTACTCAGCACCATTCCTGATGGACAAACTCTGTTCAGTTCTCCAAAGCACCCCGGACTTGTAAAGAGAATTAATGAATTATTTATACTGCTTTTTTAAAAAATCCTTTTGAAAAAGCATAATTATCTAAGAAACCTTTCCAACTTGTGCTAGAGTGATTGAAAAGGGACCATGGCTGTGGTACCTGGCTACGTCAAGAGCAACAGCCCTGCTTCCAATGCAATCATTTGAAGGCTCAACATTTCCAAACACAACTCTTGCTCCTTGTTTTTAAGGCATTCCACTCCGACACCGTTAGTGTGGAGCACAAATCATGGCACAATTCAGTCCAGGCCTGTCTGCTCACACAATTTCAGCAGTTGATACAAATCACTTTCAGTCATGAACATATTTACATTAAGGACATCTCTTTGAGGTATAACATTATTGCTGTTCCCATTTAAAGACTGAAAAATGACATAATAAGAAGCTAAAATACAGACCCACAGAGGCATCAACACACAGGAATTTAACACTTCAGTATGTCTCTGAATATGATCTCAAGTGGCCTACCTAAGATCACATAGGAAGCTCCTGGGGAAAAAAAAGAAAAGAAAAGAAAAGCAACTGAAACAAAAAGAAAATCAAGTCTGTTTCTATTAACTAGCTGATTTATAAAACCACAAGTACGGTGAGTGAGCCAAAGCATATTCCATATTGCGAAATAAAGAACCACGAAGCCTGTCTGCAGTAGAAACACAAACCAGAAGTGTAAAATTTTTACTAGCAGATTAGGATGAGCAGAGAAATGTCTCATACTGCTTCAGTTAAAAATTAATTTTAAAAAAACAAACTATCAAATAACTAGTTCTCAATATTAAAAAACTACTCGTACCACGGGAAATATTTTGGAAACACAACACAATATTTTGGGTTTCTGGTTTTATGCATCTGTAGGTTAGCAGTTATATGTTGTGACTGAAAACACCAATATAAAAGTTGTCTTTGAGATTGCAGCACACGTGCAATAATTATGCCAGTTATTATATTTATAACTACATTTCCCTGGGAGACTGGAAATGCAACATTCCAACTAAAGGTTAAACAATTAATTAATTTTTTGGGGGTGGACAAAACAAAGCCAGCACATTCTGGATTCAGATGACTGAGGGCACACACCAGCAGAGCATTAACCCAAAACCCATCTGCTTACATAAAAGCAAGTTCATGATGGATTCCAACGCAGCAAACCCAGTGCTCTAGCAATAAACCATGAGAAAAAGTGGCACAACTTTTGCTAAACTTTCTTCAAACAATTTTCACTCAGTTAAGAAGTTGTGTGTTTCACGAAATAGCAATTTTATTCCATTCTAGAGACAGAGAGAAGTACATTGTGAAAGTGTTCTTGTGTCCTTAGTTTACAGTAGCGGCATAGAAAACAGTGTTGAAATATCAGAGGATTTTTATAAGCAACACTTAAAATAGGTTAACTTTTACAAAAACCACAATACCAAACCCATGAATAGTTTCGGGTGGTGATACAATGTCCTATTATCTTTATTATTTTCTGATAGTGCTGAAGACCAGGCCATTGAATGCAAAAGTAGGAAGTCTAAGCTTCTGAAAATGGTAAATTTATACAGCTAAATAGGAAGCAATCCCTTCTAATTAACCTTGCCTTCAAGCCAAAGGGTTTCTAATAAGCCACCTCCAAGAGTAACTGCTCAGCATGTATATGAACACCTCGATTGAGAAACTCTAAATCAAGGCTGCTTTACTGTACTCAGTATAAAGGAAGATTGACAATTTTAAAAGTTTCCATTCTCCCCATCATTTATGCCCCATTCTTTAAGAATAAATTTGAAAATAAGTTGTATTCTAATGCCACAGTTTTTTCTGTGCTCATTGGACAATTCTGTATTTAATCTCCTTGAACTTCTAGGCGAGTATCTTTTCTCAACCAGAAAACAGGTTGTATTTTCATTAATTATAATCAGAATCATTATCCTGTTAGACTAGAAAAGACTTCTTATTCCAGGAAACTCTGTTCTGAGAGATGTGCTAAAAGGCTTGGTTGACCAGAGTGAGACTATCCCAAGGAGTTTTCTCCTGAGCAAATTCTGCAATATCAGCTCTGCAGCATGGTACATGGATTTCCATTTTAACATAATGCACTTCAAGATAGATTTTATTTAACTGTTTTACTAGTAGATTCGAAAGTTCAACGTAAGAAAAGATCTCTTAGCTTTGTATTACTTATTTTTAAAAATCTTACTAGCAATCAACAGCTTAAATTGCAAACGTACACCTAATTTTAGGAGGAAGAAAAGCTGGCATGAAAAATTAATAAGTTGTCACTTATAATTAATTTCTCTTGCTACCATATGCTCTTAACATTTGCTTCTCAGCTCGGTTAATGATACTACAGAACAGTAACTGTCTCCCCAGGGACCCAGCACGCTAAAGTAGCGGGACTGCACAAATGTAATTTCAACAATAAATCCCAATTCTTTCTATAAAGCAGGAGATTCTGGGTAACAAGAACCAATAAATTTCCTCCCTTCTTCTTAAGGAATTAAGTAATGGTGTAAAATGTTTTCCAACTACACTTTCCTTCCAAGGGGATTAAACAGTGACTATTTTAACATACTGCCCTGAAAAAATGGATAAATTAAATGTTATCAAATAGAAGTGAAGACGAGTACTGCAGAAAAAGCCATTTCACTTCTATTTCTTCCTGCTTTCTCACCTTTGCTAGATGTTTCTGCTATATCCACCATCCTTTCTACAACCTGTCTTCCACTCAAAAGTGCAAGTTGCTCATTTTATGTTTGCAGGAATTCTCCTGTTGCGTCACTCACTTAAATCAATTTGCTTCTTTGCAGAATTTAACCTAAAGACTCCTATGGAACTTGCACTGCTGGCAGCATGCATGGATTTTCTTTGTGTGTTCTTTACTTTTTTCCTATTGTGTCTAATCATCTCTCTCTAGGAAATTAAATACTCCTACCTCCACCCTCACCTCACCTGCATTTTGAATTTGGCAGCTATCTGCAATTCCATCCCTAAAAATCAGTTTGATGTTTGTGAGAGAAGTTTTTTATAGACAAAGAAAGAAGGAATCTAATGCTATGATTTAAGGATAAAGGACCTAATCTGTAATTAATAACCAAAGCTTCTCTTGCAATTAAAACAAAAAGCCCAAAACCAAAACCAAGAGGGATTAGGAGATTTGATGTTAAGATTTAGGTTCATCTAGATATCTGGTAGCACACTTACCTTCCAAAGAGTTGGGTTTGCTTTTGAGGACAGGAGGTAGAGATCATGTGTCTATTGGCTATATATGAATATCAGATGCTCTTACCACATCATTGTCTGGGTGTCTACCTGTAAATTCCTTGTCTATAGAAAGAAAATAGCATCCTGGTTTACAGAATCTGAAATAAGCATATAATGTTAGGTTTTGTTTTAGAGGTTTTGTCTTGGGTATAAGCCTTCATAATTACCCAGCCCTGATAGCTATTACTCTTGCAATAGCCTGACAAAAGAAAATCTGTACCTCATTGTGCATTTGTGATCCAAGGACTGTATTTGCAATACAGGTCACAAAAAAGCAGATGCTTTCTTATCACAGAATTTCTGAAGCATACAAGGGAAGAAGCAGATTGTGCATTACATAACTGTATGTTTTAAGTCATCAACATATACATTTAAGAGTAATGTGAGAAGGGGGAAGAGACAGACTGCTGCTTTTGGTAGACATACGGTATTTACATAGCCCTAAGCCTTGCCTGTCTTGTGAGAAAGTCCTACAAAGCTTTAATCTATCGCGCTCTATTAAGCGTTACTTTAAAACTCAATAAAATTAATTTCAGCTTAAAGAAATTAATCTTGGTTATTCTCAACCTTAAGCATGAAATAATTCGTTTTCAAGGTTAGTTACAAACAAACAGACAACACTTCTGTAAATATTGTTTTCTACATAACTTTCCTATAAGCAATCCAGCAGCATGAAAGCAGAGTTTTGCGCCTGGCGATGAAATATTTCCTGTCAACAGACAGTTACAGTTGTTAATGTCAGAAACACCAGATTAGGGTTTTACTGCAGGATAAAGTAGCACAGAACTTTGCATTACCCACACAAAGTCAAATTCTGGTCTCAGTTACAGGAGCACTATTTTTTTTATGGTGCTCTGGTTTAAGTTCAAGAGTTTGGCACAATCTGTGACAGCATCCCTTTAGATCAACAGGCACTTGGAATCTAAACTCTGCAAAATAAAACCAGCAATCAGCGACAAACATGCAGCATGGCCGAGAGCGCTATTCTAGAAGGACCATCAAATTCCCCCCAGTCCTGGCTATTTTTCCTCAACAGCTCCAGACCACCCCAGCCTGTTCTTGATGCCGTCAGCAACAGCAGGGTGCACAACCCTGCTTGCTGTACAATACCCCAAACTTCCTCTCACGGGCTAAGAGGGCATTTTATCAAAACCACCACAAGGTATTTTCTAGCCCAAGCTTGTTCCCACTAACTAAAAAAGATGAATTAAAAGATAATTAAGTCTGTAATTCCCCTTTGCTTCCCATCTTACCATCAGATCATGGTAAAGGGGAAAGAAAAAAAACGAGTTATCTTCATTTAAGCCAAAACCCCCCAACACCTTTCCCTAGACTATGTCTTCTCAAACTGCAGATCCTCAGGGTGGTTTGAAGTTAAGCAGCTAAGTTTGAAGTTAGCTTAAACTCCCGCCAGTGCCTGTGGGCAGGCAGAGCTGCTGCTGCAACCAGTAGCTGAAATGCCCTTCACCACAGATGGCAGCTCATAAGTAAATAAGCACCACAGAAGTAAAAAAAAAATAAAAAATAAAAATTAAGAATTACATTCCCCTAGAGGTTTACAGAACAGTATTATTATGACTCATTTTTAAAAGATTTGAGACATATTCTGCTGCTTAGGACATCTGTATTACCAGTTCATGAGCCTAAGTACAGTTGCACACCTAATTTAAGATGCCTTTTCATGGTACAGTTTCTCCTGGTGTATCTTGTTGACTTTAGACTTAAAACAAACAACTCTGGAAGCTAAGGGGAAACAAAACTGCAAGAGGCTCTTCCCCCTGCCACCCCATAATCTTATCCTGATTTAAAGCTGTGTCCAAGCTGGTATCAGAAACAGGTCTTTAAGAACCATTGTTATCTTACCTTATTGGGCACATATTTACAGTACACGTAAATTGATAATTATGTTATATTTTCTCTCGTTCTAAAAATAATTTAGAAATGGGAATGGCTGTCTCACCAGTTAAAAGAGCTGGAACGACAGACCAAAGTCCTTCCACTATCCACAAATCAGTGCAGCAATCACATTCTTCCTCAGCCACCCATGAACGACCAAATACCCAGGAAAGGGGAGGCAATCTCCTTTCTCTGTTCAGTTTGCAGCCTGTTGAGACTATGACTAGGTGTTAACCTCACAGGAAACTTTTTCTATTTTAATCCTAAATACAAAAAGGCCCAGAAAACCCATTATGTTTATTTTTATGTATCCTACTTGAAATAATCATACAGCAATTTTTGTTCACTACCAACTGAGATCATGTAAAAGAGGATATCCTCAAATCTAAGGTTCTCAGGGCAGGGCCTGCTTTATTTATTTATTTTCTATTTAGAGACCTGCAGTAGCACTTACTAGGTAAGAAGCATTTATCTGTTATTTATTAGTCTAGGGGTGGGAGGTTAGTAAGTCTGAGAACTTTACAAATAGGGCTGATCATGATTTACTGGACTTTCAACAACTGCAACACAACTGGTGCCATAGGCGAGCCCCTTAAACTCTCAGAGGAGCAGGTCAAGTTTTATCTCAACCCCTTTTTAACTGTCAGAAAATCAGCTTTTAAAGGGAGCCTGTCGCAGCCTTTTACAAAACTTCAAGAGTTAAGGCACAGGCAAAGAGCAGACAAAGCTAGACAACACGGTTTTAAAAATACATAATCCCTTCCAGTACTTCCCTTCCAGAATATTCCAAATGAGAAACACTTCAATCTTCAAACAAAACTTGCACAGAGACCTCCTAAATTCAGGGGACCCCTACATATACATAAAACCAGCCTTCGCCTGTAAGCTGCTGTTTGTCTCTCCAGATTCCCCCAGCTTTATTCCATTTCCCTCCTTCCAGCCTTGAGTGCTTTTTCCTGGACCAGCATAGTAATCCCTACTACTCATGCTCATCTAAATCCCCTCTAACATTTTAGATGGTTCATGAGATACTGCCTTGTGGGCAATTTCTTATCCAAGGTATAAAAAAAAAAAAATTCCAGATATTTTCATATTTTCAAACTCAATTTGGGTCAAGACATTTCTAAGGCAAAAGCAACATTTTATGTGTTAGAAATCAGGGAACAAACTGATGAGGGACTGTCAAATACAATTCCTAACAACTGTCTGAACAGCACCACTAAAGTAAGCTGAGAAGGAGAAGCCAAACAAGAGGGTTTTGTATTAAACCAGCAAAACATACTCAGGCCTGTGAGTAAGACAGCAGCTGCAACTACTCTGGGAAGATACACACGATCAGAATGAAATGATGCTGCTTAATTTTCAAAGTTAAATCAATACAGCAGTTGCAACAGGATTTTTTTTTTAAATGCAGAAAACAAGAAATACATAACAATGCACAAGGAAGAGTAACAAACTACAGCAGGGTGTGCTTCATGAACTAAGATGTTTTATTCTGCAGTTACATTTATTATTTTAAGTTTATTATGATATTATGAAGTCTAAGACTCTACAATCTCATAAACATGTAAATTCATCTGTTAACCACATTGAGGGAAGTACAGTACTACCATGGTTTACAAAACCATTAATTACAATTTCTAACTGAAGTGACGGGAATTGCTGTTCAGGTGGCACTAATGTTATCCAGAATAATGCTCAATCTGTTTCATCAGGTGTCTTTGAACCTTATGGGGCTTTTTGGAGGTCATTTAGCTGCCAGGTCCCTTCTGGAGCTGTTTCTTCCACATTCTACACCTCTCATTCCCCAGGCCATATGGTTGGGTTTGTTTCTTAACTCCTGCTCACTTCCCTCACTATTCATTTGGTTAGAAACTTTAAAAGAAACTTGTCTTTCAACAGGCAACGTTCCTTTTCGCTGCACACCGCAGGTCCCTCTATTTCATTGCACTGGGGTTTTATGCTAGTGCATCTCTGTCATTTAAATTAAGTTACCTATGCATCAAGCTTACATACTAGAGCAGACACATAAATAAGGTGAATGAAGGCTTGAATTTACAGCACAGATGAGTTTTAGCAAACCCCATAAAAGGTTGGCCTCCTGTTTATCATTTCTCTGCTCCATCCTCAGCCATATGACCTCTTTGTTTTTCTCTGGTGCTGTTCTGACTTCATAATCTGGTTCAGAGAGCAAATCCCTTTGGGGGAAGAGATTAAATATTACCACTGCCTCAGCCCCTTTCAGCAGCGGGCACACTACATCTGCTTAGTTACATCTTAAAAGAAGAGTTTGAATGCGTAACTTAAGAGAAAGAAGTTTTGTTTTGAAGGAGCCATGTGCACAGTCTGCTTTCTCTTTGCTGGAGAGCTGCCAAGGAGCTCTGGCCTTCAAGCATCAAGGACAAACGTCATCGCTGTCCCTCAAAGGCACAGCACACAACTGGCTTTGCTGCAGGAGGATAACTAAAGTTCTTTAAACTTTAAACTATACCACACTACCCAAACCTTGGGCTGCTCTTAAGTTTCCAGAGGCTAAAGGATTAGACTGGACAACTCTGGGGCCATGTGACAGTGACAGAAATTTCCCCAGGCTGCCTGTTATCTCTATAGGGTTGTATGTTGTGACCCTGCCCCGACATACCCTTTACACATCAGAGACCTCCTCTAACACTTTTATCTGCACTTGAACTGGAGTAGTGTTTCCTATGGAGCCTTTATACAGTTCTGGTCCTTTCACCTT
Source organism: Antrostomus carolinensis (assembly GCF_000700745.2). NCBI lineage: Eukaryota > Metazoa > Chordata > Aves > Caprimulgiformes > Caprimulgidae > Antrostomus > Antrostomus carolinensis. The sequence continues at coordinate 61,049 of NW_010340493.1, forward strand.
GGCTAAAAAAACAGAGCAGAAAGTGAAAATATGACCCTTTTTGGTTTGGTGAGCAACAAGGAAATCCTCATTTTGCATTCCTTACTTGGGCAAGGTAAAGTAGGACCAAGAAAATCGTTCAAGGGATTGCAAATGCCATTTCAAGCAAACTAAACCTGCACTGCCACTGAAAGGGACCGTCCCGCTCTCCCTGCCACCTCCAATGCTGGCATCAGCTGGCTGCTGCCTGGTCTCTTCGTTTTCAATCAGATCATGAGGCTCATGAAGAAGTAAGTTGAGAGATGTCAAGTGCACACGACCAAGCAGCGAGGCAGAGCAGGTTCGTCCCTTTAGCACCACACAGCCTCACCCCACTTAAAACTCCTCATGAAAAACTTCTAAAGTAAAATAAAGGCATTCCAGTTCTATAGCATCCTTTAAACATTTCTTTCCAAGCCTCTTACAAACCTCTCCAGAGCATTACCTCATGTTTAACATCACCTGTATTTCTTACCTTTCAGGCATTTCCAAAACCTCCACATCGTCACGTTGCTCTCCTTTACCTGTCATCTCAACTCCTATTTATAGGGTTTTTTTCCGGCATTAATTACCAGCCCAGCACCAGAAACTTACCACCTTACCACCTCTCCATCTCCCAACAAAGACACTTGTCCCCACAACCTCCC
>NW_010340494.1:0-1328 GCF_000700745.2 Antrostomus carolinensis
AGAAACTTGGTGAAATTTGAAGAAAATTGGATGAAATTTTGAGAAATTGGAAGAAATTTATAGAAAACTGGAAGAAATTGGAGAAAATTGGAAGAAATTTGGTGAAATTTGGAGAAATTTGGAGAAAATTGGAAGAAATTTGGAAGAAATTGGGAAAAATTTATAAGAAATTGGGAGAAATTTGGAGAAAAGTTGAAGAAATTTGGAGAAACTTGGTGAAATTTGAAGAAAATTGGACGAAATTTTGAGATATTGGAAGAAATTTGAAGAAATTTTGAGAAAATTGGAATAAATTTGGAAGAAATTTGGAGAAATTTGGAAGAAATTCAGAGAAAATTGGAAGAAATTTGGAGAAAATTTGAGAGATTTGGAGAAAATCTGAAGAAATTTGGAGAAAATTGGAAGAAAATTGAAGAAAAATGGAGAAATTAGAAGAAATTCAAAGAAAATTTGAAGCAGAGAAAATTGGAAGAAATTTGGAGAAAATTTGAGAGATTTGGAGAAAATCTGAAGAAATTTGGAGAAAATTGGAAGAAAATTGAAGAAAAATGGAGAAATTAGAAGAAATTCAAAGAAAATTTGAAGAAAATTGGACAAAATTTTGAGAAATTTGAAGAAATTCGGAGAAATTTGGAAAAATTTGGATAAAGTTGGAGAAAATTGGAAGAATTTGGAAGAAATTTGGAAGAAATTTGGAGAAATTTAGAGGAATTCGGTGAAAATTGGAAGAAATTTGAAGAAATTTGGACAAATTAGAAGAAATTCAAAGGAAATTTGAAGAAAATTGGAGAAATTTGGAAGAAATTTGGAGAAATTCAAAGAAAATGAGAAGAAATTTGAAGAAAATTGGAGAAATTTGGTGAAAATTGGAAGAAATCTGAAGAAAAATGGAGAAATTTGAAGAAATTCAAAGGAAATTTGAAGAAAATTGGGCTATTTTGCCCATTATTTACACTAATAACTGCTATTTTGCCCATTATTTACACTAATAACTGCTATTTTGCCCATTATTTACACTAATAACTGCTATTTTGCCCATTATTTACACTAATAACTGCTATTTTGCCCATTATTTACACTAATAACTGCTATTTTGCCCATTATTTACACTAATAACTGCTATTTTGCCCATTATTTACACTAATAACTGCTATTTTGCCCATTATTTACACTAATAACTGCTATTTTGCCCATTATTTACACTAATAACTGCTATTTTGCCCATTATTTACACTAATAACTGCTATTTTGCCCATTATTTACACCAATAACTGCTATTTGCCTAGTTATTTCTATTAATAACTGCTATTTGGCCCATTATTTACACT
>NW_010340495.1:0-2282 GCF_000700745.2 Antrostomus carolinensis
CACACACCCCCAACACAGGATAGACCCTGACAGAACGGGTAAGAACTATTTAAACAGAAGACACATGGAAATAAAACAGTTTTTTCTTGTTCCCCTTAAAATGGATGTCCGAGGTGTCAGAAGAGTACTTTACATGAAGATGGGGGAAACTCTGCAAAAACCCTCTAGCTCACTGCACTATGATATGTGGAGGAGGTTGGACACCTCCCTTCAAGATGTGTGAGCAACATATGGTTAGCACGTCTAGCTTGGCAAGGAAGAACCCTGCTCTCCTTGACACTGAAGCTGCCCAAACACCAGGCTGCTGTTTTAAAGAAAGCAGAGTGCAGGCATGTGATGTTTGAATAAGTTTTAATTTCTTCAGACTCTGTAAGATGATAACAGAAATTCATGAGCTCGTGCAATAAAATTACATGTTATTGTAGTGAAGTTTTTAACCAGTATTTGCTGAATAGAAAACACTACAAATAAAAATAGCATTCAGAAATGCGTTGCTAGAGGAAGTAGTTAATTCGTGTGACACCTGATGTTGCCTTTAACCCTACTCATGTCCATGAAGTGTATACAAAAGGAACATGTTGTAAAGTAGATCCATGGTAGCCTGACTTCAATCAGCTTTGAATGACAAATTGGAGCATCATTAAATGCAAATAACTCTCATAACACATACTCTTAAGATGTAAAATAAAAACTACAAGCCTCTGTACAATGCAATGTAGTTATACTACATCTTTCTTTCACTTAAAGTCATTCCTACACCTGACATTCTCAAAACTACCTTGATTATACTCTTCTCTAGCAAGAAAGGCTTCCCTCTCACTCATTTATTCTTAATGACTTCATCTGCTCTGCTGACACCTTGTTTAGACTTGAACCACATAATTATCTTTTTCCTCATAGCCACTGAGCCTTTATTATGCCCGTAGCAGAGCTGAGTAGCCTTTCAGATAGCTTAAGCAGTATTGACCTGTTCTTTGTAAGCACTCTGACACAAACACAGTGTCAGTACAATCAGTATTGAAACATGATTTCACTCCTCCTCTTTTTCAGCTGTGTGACAGCTCTGCATATAAAACCCTGTCCTGTGCACAAACTGCACACATTCCCCGAAAATAAAGGACACACAAGAATTGCTTCTTGTCCAAGCTGCTGGAAGCTCTTGGCATTGTAACTGTGCTCATCTTTGAACAACTCGGAGCAAACATCTTCCCACAGTAATTTTACATATAATGATATAAAGAGGATATTCTGACTTATCTCTTGCTAAGGTCATAAAAGAGGATTTTAATGATGTGAAGTAGAATATTTGGGCTTACAGGCATCAAAATATGCCTTTAATTGGTTAAGTATTATGAAGTATCTAGCATCACTTACTGGAAATGCTTTGATTTATAGGTTGATTTAAAATATAGCTACCTAATGAGTTTACAACATCTATTCTGACAGAGATACTATTGCTGTTGGCCCTTCTCTGCAGACTCAGCTGCAGAGTTTGCAATCTGTTACTTCTTCTCTGCTCCTGATGGAAAATCAAAGCTAAATCCTGACCCTATCTTCATACATCCTCTCTCGAATCTGAGTCGTGCCAAGGTTAACTAGAAAAATAACAAATAGGCAGGTAATATACCAAGAAGAGACCATCTCTTCATGTGAGGTATTAAAACATTGTCATGTCCTAAACCACTGGGAAGGCAAGAGTGAAGGGGCTTTATTTAGGCCACCAATTTCAGTTCTTCTAAATGACAGGTAACGGTGCAGAAGGTCTCACAGGACATCTGCTACAAACTAGGCTCTGCCAACAACTGATGGCAAATTTAAAACTGTGGAGGGTTCACCTTGGTGAAAGGCCGAACCCCAGCCAGCCCCACCATCCTCTTCTCAGCAGGAGGGAGGAACGAGAGGGTGATTCCTCATCCTGTGGGTCCAGATCAAGGCAGGGAGATAGATTGCTCACCAGTGCCTGTTGCGGGCAAGTCAAACTCTCCTTGGTGAAAACCAAGGTTGTTGACTGCCAGTTAAAATCGATTCGGGTAGTAAGAAACAAAGACAAAGCCAGCACCTTTCCCCCCTGGGGCCTCCCCAGGGCCCAACCTGCCCCCTGCAACTCCAGGCTCCCCTACACCCCGCTCTGTGCTTACGCGGGGGATAGAAAAAGAGCCAGTTCATGGGCCAGCCGAGCAGGCAGCCCCCGCAGCTGTCACCGCCACCTCTCCAGAGGGAATGGAGAATGCCTCCGAACGGCACGGCAGGAGGGCTGAGGAGCCTGGCGGTGCCCCGGACGG
>NW_010340495.1:2298-18965 GCF_000700745.2 Antrostomus carolinensis
GCCAGAAGCAGTGGGGCACTGCAGCTGGGTCACCATGTGAACTACAGCACGAACCACAGCAAACATTTTCAAATGCACCTTTGGCATCTTGAAGCCGCTCCTCTCTGAAACTCTGCTTTTCTCTAAATGTATCATTTCAGAAAATCAGTCACAGATTCCTATGAAGTCGAATGTGTGTGGGTGGCCAGTTCAGATGAAGGAGCCTGGTGAGTGGGGCACTGCAGCTGGGTCACCATGTGAACTACAGCACGAACCACAGCAAACATTTTCAAATGCACCTTTGGCATCTTGAAGCCGCTCCTCTCTGAAACTCTGCTTTTCTCTAAATGTATCATTTCAGAAAATCAGTCACAGATTCCTATGAAGTCGAATGTGTGTGGGTGGCCAGTTCAGATGAAGGAGCCTGGTGAGCCCATTGGTGTTTGGAGGCAAGTGGAGTCTCATCTGGAACTTGGCACCTACCAGTGCTGCCCTGGACATCCAGCAAAGGACATGGACACTTTCAAGAGCCTAATGAAAATTCAACAATTAGAATTATTATCACCAAATTTAAAAACAAACAAACACCTCCTTTTTACATACACGAGATAATGGCAAACAGGCAGAACATGTGCAGGGAGTGGGAATAAATACCACCAAGAAACAGTGGCTGAGAAGGATTCTTCAGGGGACAGGGTCCTTGTCCATGTGTTGAAGACCTCTTCTTACCTTCTTCTCTATGAATAATATCCAAGGCACTAACAAATTAGCTGTGGAAAAAATTTTTGGGACGATTCAAGAAGTAACTACCCATAGCTGTACATCTGACCTTTCGCCCTGCTACTGCAGGCACCTATGGTACAGCCACATCTTCTCTTTTCTGAAAAAAAAATGAACAGCCAGAAACCTCTCAGATCAGTTCTTTCTCACTATGGAGACTTGAAAGTCTTCCTCTAACTAAAAGGTGAGACTCTAATATGATTAGAGCCCTGCAGATTACTTTGGTAGGACTTCCCCATTCGTCTCTAGCAAATCTGAAACCAAATTCTTGGATAGGACAGTTCAGAAGTCATCACAGTTAGAAGGAAAATCAGCACTATGAATCATGCCAGCCTCTGGTGACATGAAAAGAGTAGCATTTTGGAACACATCACTGCTTCGTATTCAAGCTGAAGAAATGTCCTGTGCCTAGAGAGTCACACAATTGTCTTTGAATGCTTCTTTGGTGAGGTCTGTAAGGGCCTGGTGACTCCTGTGGCAGGACCCTGGTTTGTGGAAGGTGCAGAGGAAGCATATCAGAGCCTCAGGGTGCTCCTGTTGATTCCTCTGTGCTCTCCAGAGACATTCCTTTTCTACTGAGAGAATCTGAGCCTTAATTTAGTCTCCCCTCAAAAATTAAGCCTACATCCTTAAAATTCTTCTGTCATTGCAGTAGAAAAAAAAAAAACAAACAAACAAACAAAAAAAAAACCCAAAAAAAACCCAGATATAAGAACTCAGTAGGATTTTATTTGCAGAATGGATGAAATGCAGAGAGCTAAAGCAGTAAAAGTCTCCTTCTAGCTGGCTGAGGATCTGCAGAGTGACAGTATGCAATCTGTAAAAGTTACTGACAAGACTGCAAAAGGATTACATAGCATTAAAACCATTTAGATGCTAAATTCATGTCACTTGCTAAAGAGCAGAGACTAGGAGAAAACAGAAGAAACAAGGCCCAGAAAAAGATCCCCCTTTCCCCTTGACCTGAAATGAAGGAAGCATTTTATTGTACTACAGACCCAAGTTTCGGGCAGGAAATAATCTCAATAAAGTTTGGCAGTGGAAAGATTTTGCCATATGGGGACACCGAGCGGTCCTGCAGCTACTGGCTGTTTGGAGAGGAACAGAAAAGAGACAGGAACAAAAATCTGTAAGGGGAATATCCAGAAATCAAAGACAATTAAAACAGGTTTGTTTGGGTTTCCTTTTTCTTGTAACATAATGCCAGAGAAGAAAAATAGTGAATTATTGAGGATTTAAGTCAGGGGAATAATTTATACTGACTGGCTTAGAGTGACTAAATCAGAATGGCTGGGGACAGAAGTCATGTATTCAGCTAGATTAACAGGCTAAAAAATGTCTTGTTTTGGAGGGAATGGAACAGAATTAACAAAATGGATGAGAACAGACACATTTCCCTGTTGCTTAAATGCTTCTAGCTCCCTTCAGCTTATTTCTAGCATATTCTGTCTAAGCAAAATGTCTATGTCACCTATTGCATGGGCAGCAACAACTGTGCTTCCCTGCCTCCCCCAGATCCTCCAATTCCCAAACACTGGTAAATGTTGCTTTGTGTTCTGTTTTTTAATTGAGATGTTCTACTTTTCAGTCTCTTACAGATATAGAAATCTCCCTGAAAAATCATGTGAAGATACAAGTTCATTTCATGTAACAATATCCATTTATCATAAGTGCCACAAGGCTCATTTGTTATGAAATTGAGAGTTTACAAGTCAAACATGCTGCATACATTAGAGTTCCTTTGTGTTTGGCAAAAAGTCCACTTTTCAGAAAGAAAATTTCCAGGAGCTTTTTTGTTAATTTTATTTTATTTTTCCAACCAAGTACATAGCAATCATCTCTTTGCTTTTAGTTTTGCTACATTTTTTAATGTTCTCTTCCCACCTTATTTTCCCATCAAGACCTTGGTCATTCCTGTGTTTGGATTATTTCTGAAACTGGAGGAAGCTTTTGTTAACAAATACCACTTCACTTTCACCTTCCCTTTACCTAGTTTTGCCCCTTTCCTTGCTCAACTATGCTACACTCCATATTACTCCCTCCTGGGCTGTCAAACTATTTCATGATGTTGCTGTTCACTATAGGAACACCAACTATATCTCCTACAGTGGCAAACTAAGGAAAGTTGCTTTTCTAAAGACAGGTGATGAAGCTGGCCTCCAAACGGATGTGCCTGTCCCTCCTCTGATGCTTAGAAGTTTTTCGGAGGTGGAAAAAGTTGGTCACCTCGGAACCCTCATTCTGAAATTATTTAGTAAGGGGGAAAGGAAATTAAAACTAAAGCTAACTGTCTATTCAATTATTAATCCTATTCATAAAGAATATAGCCTCTAGGTTTTTTTTAGCAAGTAGTTTCCAAACTTGTCTATTCCTCCCCTATGCGATATGTTTGTTATTTGAATGGTCTGGGAAATGTTTTTCAACTAGACACTTATGGATGTATTTTTCCTTCATCATTTGCTTTTGGTGGAGCATGGTGTATACACTTGGTTCAGGCAGCAGTGGTGACCTCATGCCTTGAAAATTTTAAATGGAGCAAAATATCAATGAAGGCAGAGAGAATGCAAACAAAAATTTATCAAGACCTTTTTTTGCAAATTTTTGATCATGATGAAAAATATCAACCTACTGAATTCCCACAGATTTTTCACAAGTACTAAGCAGTGATTTGTATACTCTTCCATAATGCATATTGGGCTTCAGATCTTCCTGGGAGTCCACTCTTATGGACTCACAAAGTCACTGCAGTTGGAAGAGACAAGAGGAAGACTGTAGCCCAACCTCCAACTCACACCTCTGCCAGCACTGAATTCAGACTGAGACCTCAGGATCAGGCAACATCCAGTCATGTCTTGAAAACCACCCAGAACAGATCTCACAGCATCCCTGGGCCCCTGCTCCTCTGCCAGGCTGACCACATTGTGGTGGGTTTTTTTATTTTTTCAAATCAGCATCTGCCCTCTTTCAGATTATAACCATTGCTACATGGCATGAATCACACCCAGATTTCATAAGCATCAGATATGTGAAACTCAAGGAGAGAATTCACTACTTAGTGGGCTTTATTAAAGCTTTGTTTGGCCGTGCAACAAAGCTTTGATCCTAATCTCACACCTAGTTGTTCTTAAGGGACTTGGGACTCTTGAAAAGTCGTTTGAGTTTTTGTTCTTTACAGGTGAAATTTAGGACACTAAACCATGGAAGCCTCACTTAAGACTAGATATGGGATGCATACAAATTCCCCCCCATTCTGGCAGTTTTAAGAGGCTAATTTTAAAAAGACCTAATAAGGAAAAAGGCCTCACAGAATGGTGAATTGCTTCAGAATATTTTTCATTATCTTATTCCACTACTGTAAGCCAGAAACCAGCACCTAGCTGTTACTGCGTCTTCTTCCCAAAAGTGTACACACAGACATAAAAAGCCCGCACGTGTAAAAGCCTTTCCATAGATACAAAAAACAAGCAACAGAGAGGAAGAGCAGGCATATCACTTATGTAATGCAGTTAACTTCATTGGAAAGTTTTGGTGAATTGATGCATAAAACTTTTGTAGTTATTTTCTTCTTTCATAAAAAGGAATTTTTTTTATTTTAACTTTTTTTTTTTACAACAACAAGGAAGACTTATTACATAAAAATGGGAAAAACCAGGGTCATTTAGTCTAGAGAAGAGAGAGCAGAAAAATAAAGCACGGAAAAGTTACCACTGAGTTGTGGACAGTAAGCAATTATCTTAAACTGTGTCATTATTTTAGTCAAGACTTTAAGAAAAACTTTCTAACGGGAAAAAAAGAAAAGCATTGGAAGATTCTGCCAAGAGACAAACTCTTACAGTGAAAACTGCATCAGTGAAAGATTTAAAGAGCATGTTTTACAAATGGTTTCTAGAAATAATAACTGCATAGTTGATCCTGCCTGGAGGCAGCAGACCAGACTAATAATTTTTTGAAAGGCTCCCAGCTTTATCTTTTCGATTTCTTTGAGAGCTTAGCTGGTAGCAAGAAGAAAGGTTGTTTGGGGTTTTTTGTCTTCTTTTTTTTTTTTAAAACTTCTTGGATAATTAACTTTTATTCTGCATGAGGAGCATCTTGTCTCATGGCTTTGCCCTCCTTGCTAATGACGTTTAGCTAATCATTAGTTCGAAAAGTAGAAGCTAACAATGTACTTGGAGACCAATTGACACAGAAGTCCCCTACATGACTGGGAAAATAAGCACAGGCTGGTCATAGCCTGTAAATCAGCCCCTTGCTTCAGTGCTCCAGCAGCAACTGAGAGAAATAATTACAGTTTGCAAAACAACAGCTACTTTGCTGTTCCTTCTGTCAGTCTGTTTTATAGGCCTGTTATTACAACTCCTACATCAGCTTATCTCAAAGCAGACTGGGCCCTTGTTCCCCTGTGACTCCAAACACGTATGCAGAGCCACGTCTCTAGTTGGATGCATACTCTGAAAAGCTGTCTTAAATCTATAAAGAATTTTTTTTTCACTATTTAGCATATTGTTTGCCCCAGCCCAGGAGAATATCTCACATCAAGCTTATGGTGACTGTTCCCATTCAAACAAATTCTGCACATTTTTTTATTTCATCTATTTTCCCTTTCTCACTCTTCCACACTTTTCTTGTCTTCCTATATTTTAAAGTAGGAATAGCAAACTAATAGCAAACAAGGCATTCTAAAAATATGATTCTGTATTTCAAGAGAAAGGTTATGAAGGAAACTGAATGGAAAAAGATGCACTAAGCCAATTAATTTATTTAAAAAGAAAAAAGAGCAAAAAATGAATTTTTAGACAGTAATAAAGATCCTACTGGATTATACTCTCTATAGCTGATTTCCACAAATGCTATTTCCACAAGTCATTGTCATTACTCAAAAGTCAAACTCACCTCTTGCATGCATTGAAACTCATTTTAACAATATGCATTGAAACTCTAATCATTAATCTGTCAGAGAAGTGCAAAACAATGGAGCAGGAACTGGATTCAGGGTCTGCCTTGGAGAACCAAAATCGGGAAGCAAGATAAATGGGTAGCTAAATCATTAACTTGTATAGTAATGGAAAACAGGGTTCCTCTCTATTAACTGAAGGAAACTCATAGTCCTGGAGCTTTCTCCTCCCTGCTTGGACACCAAGCACCAAAGCAATCTCAAGAAATTACTGAACCATGGGGAGTACAATAACAACACTGATTTCTGCGTTCCCTGCAAGCATTATTATTATTTAAAAAAAAAAAAAATCCCACCAAAACAAATTACAAATTTTTCACCCAAGTGCTTGCTGCTTTTGCCCCTAAGGAGCATCCAGGTAACCAAAAGATGCAGAAAGTTGTAAGTTGCTGTCTGATTGCAGGTCATAGTTATTCCCTAGTATTTTGTATCCTGTTTTGTAACCCTTTCTTAAGCTAGTGAATGCTTATTTTACAAGCACTGCTGTTGAGTTCTTTCTCTGAGTGGGTGTGAGGCAGTTGCTGTCCCTCCCCATTCTGGAAATGTGAAGTGGAGAGGGTATGTCTGGGGGTGAAACCCCCAGCTGCTTGGACAACCTGAGCTTTATACTGCACTCGTATTCAGCAGCAAAAATACAGAACCCAGAACTTCAGATACTCTTCAAGGAAAACAATGGATATGGAAAGGAAGTTTATTTCAGGTAGTAGATTCTAATTTTCTTCACCTCATGCCTACTTTTGACAGAAATTTTGTTTCAACCCTATCAGGCTGTATTGTGCCTAAGTTCTGTGTATGTTTATCATACAGCTATGTCAGAACTCTTTGTCATTAATGAATGGGCTAAAAGGTTGTTGTGTCTCATATATCATGATGTATAAAAACGAGCTAAGTAACTGTGCCATCGAGTGTACGATTTATGCAGTTTTAAGATTGTTTTGATTCCCCCTAATCCAAATTCATTTCAAAAACTTGTAAAACCGTAATCATTCCACAGCTAAATCTTAACACATTGCTGTTTCTAAGCAAACAGTAGCTTTTCCTTTCCTTTTTTTTCTGTTTTATACAAAGGGAAAACCCACATAGAAATTGATTAGTTTTTACAACAAACACCAGAACACTGGCTTAATAAAGTGCAGATTCAGTCCACATTATTCAGTAAAACTGCAGCATATCTGGAGAGTGCAGATTATAGTTAGAATCTGAAACAATAATGTATATTCCCAAGTGTATGCAACAGCAATTTAAGAAGACTTTGAATTAAAGCACCATAAAGACATCCATCATTAGTCAATAGAACTTTAATGCCACATGACCACAATTTATCCAACTTTTAGCAATCCATCATGATCCTAGGAAGTCATTACAGCTTCTTGCACATAAAAGACTCACGCAAAAACTTGGGGAGCTCTTAGGTGTGGTGAGACCTCACTTCGGACCATCTAGCCATCTTAAAAGGTTATTTTCTCAAGCCTGTTCTGAAATCATAATTAGTCAGCAACAGAGCAAAAACCCTGCTCTGCAAAAGCTCACGACAGGAAGCTGGATAACAAGAGGCATACCGGATGTCAGCATCTCTCAGTAGAGCTGTCTTAAGGCTATTAATAAGAGCAATTCCTGCACAACAGGAAGCACATAAACTCCCAGTACCTTCTTTACTCTGTGAAATAGGCTCCTGATGAGGAAGAATAAAAGCAATTATACCTTCAAGCAGCCCGTTATCTCTGATGTGATGAAAGCTTATTTTTTCCAAAGAAGGTGTAAGTAGCCAAGAACTACAGACAGAAAAGTTAAAATATTCCATTAGAAAATGCCCAAAGAGAAACATTGCTCTTTTTTTCTCTTCTACCAGACAAGGGTGAGAAATACCTTGTCATTCATTTACTTTAACTAATTTACAGTGCAAATTCATTAATCTGAACTTGTCAGGACACAAGCGACTCAGACAAAAGAAATTTGCACTTTTTTTGTAGCCTTTTTATCTGTTTCTGTGAATTAACTTGTCATTTATGAACATACTTCATGCAGAGGGCCACAGATGAAGGAACATGTTCAGCTATGTGGTTCTATTAAATTTAAAAATAAAATATTCCTTATTTTCATGACTTCTCTCTTTGTCTCAGTTCAAACTAACACAAACTATGCTGTCATTGCTATTTGACCTTTTAATTAAAAGTTGGTTTAATAATGAGCTTATGAATGATAGTCTACCAAAGATATAACATCTTTTCTGTCAATTTTTAAAAGAGAAGACAACATAAGGCCTCTCCAGAGCAAAAATTACAGGTTCTGAACAGGAGGAAAAAACCTATAGCTAGTATTACTGAAAAATTCGGTAGTACCTATGAGCAGACTTTAAATCTGAATTGCTTGGTTTTGGCCATGGGTTCTCAGGGGAGGAGATACACAGTTTGCTACAGAAGAAAAAGAAAAAGAAAAAGAAAAAAAAAAAAGAGAGAGTAAAAAAAAAGCCCTGCTGCAGCTCTGACTGGCTGACTGCTGGGATCCACTTCATCTCCCTCTACATAGATCTTCAGTGATCTTGATTCACCACTCACTAGTTGCTCTACTGTGATCATTACAGTCACACTTACCAAAGCCAGTTTCAGGTTTTTAGTAGAGCTAGATTTCTAACATATAAAGACAGGAGAGAAGCTACAAAAGGAAAAGGCTTTTCTTCACATTCATGCAGTGAAGGATTGCAGACACAGGCATTTAACAAGGTAGGGACATCTGAGGACTGTTAATCTGCTCACAACAATAGATTGCTTGTATGTCAGTCACCCATGGTCCCTGAAAGAAATAAATTAATACCTGAGCTTTACATTCAGTCTTTAAACAATTGTTTCACAATTACTTGGGTGGAATTTCTGCCAAATGGAGTATCCTGAATGCAGGATTAGCAAACATTAGTTTGCTTCTAATGATTCAGGGAAACAAAATTTCATACTTATTTACCTAATAATTTTTCAGTGAGCTGGCACAGGTCCTTTTCAAACAACACCCTGGATTCAGGCCTTGCCGAGCCTGGGAGAGTGGGAAGGGGATATCCCACACATCTTGAGGAATGGTGACAATGGCTACACAATAATCAGTGGAACTTGGCAAAGCCCCAATTCATGGAATTTATTTGCATTGAAAGTCCACCAGTAGTTGTCAGTAAAACTGTGTCTCATATCCCAGTTTCTAGTTTGTTTCATAAACCTTCCCAAACCTGAAGGCAATGTCTTCTGCAAAACACATTCTTTCTGTATGGCAGAGATTTTTAACTGAGTTTACTTTTTAAAAAATATAAACTGTTAAGAGCGATAGTGGATGTTGTAAGTAACATTATCACATTCATTGAGTCACTTGTATTAGTTAAGCTTCCACTTTTCCAGGCAGAAATTTCCCTTTTTCCTGGCTTGTTCTTTTTTTTAAAAGTCTTGTTGAATGGGGAAAAGGTGGAAGAAAGACATGAAAAATTCTGCAACTTTTGATGGAAACTTTTTTTTTTGTTTCAGTAAAAGAGCACTTTCCATTTCTATGGATAGGTCAGTAATCAAACTGTTAAGTGCTTGAGTTATCAACCTGGAATTGAACAAGTAACCCAGGAAAATCAGGAGATTATTTAGTTAGATGATGCATGCACAGTAAATGCTCTTTAATTTCTATAATTCTCACTTTCTTTCTGCTTTCTAGGTGCACACGAAGACATCGTTACTGTTGCATGTAAAGCACTGGTGCCATTAACCTTCAACCTGCCATTATGCAAATCTAGTACTCAATATAGCGATCATCTGCATGATACAGACAAACATGTATTAGGCTTATATGTGTAAGCATTTCCAATATTTAACATTTTTCTCTCAAAAAGAAAGCAGCCTATTACAGTCTCTTATATAATGAAATATAATTTAACTGCTCGTTTGTAGAACATTATTTCTAGCAGAAGAAGTGACTTTCTCAAATGTTTAGAAACTACTTGGTTTTGAAAGAGGAGTTTTTCTTTGTTATCCAAATTTTAAACTTGGAGAAGCTGTGTACAGTATTCTTAAGGGACTGTGTCTCTTGTGTTCTCTAAGAGCACAAAAGAAAATAAATAGTAATTAAGTTAGTTATTTTTAAGAGAAGTCAAAAATTATTTCTGACGAAATAATCTCCATTTTAATCTAGCTACTAGGACTGTTAATCTTAGTACAAGAAGAATGCAGAAGAAAACTCCATCAAAGTGGCTTTTTTTTTCAGTCTTGAAAAAGAAATTATGCCTTTGCAATGTTACAGCTATTTTTACTCTAAAGCTATTTTAGAGTTTTATCCAACTTGTGTAAGCTTGATTTAGGCGTGCAGTTCTAGGTCAAAGAAGACTGACAGTAGCCAAGCAACAAGTGATTAATTAAATTATACTTTTCAAGTTGTCACATGTAAGAAGAAGGTGTACTTAGCAAAAGTAAAGGTAAGTGGGTGAAATCACAACAGCTCAAACCAAAATCTAGATATATTCATATTCCATCCAAACATGCAGTTTTTTTCTGGAAAAACCTTGAAATCTTAAAGTGAAGCCTGTCAGCAAAGCACCACACTATCTCTACCATTTATCTGTGAGGGACGTCATTTACATGCACCTCACATAATGTGATCCTTCTTCTTAGACCTCATTCTACTACTCCTCTTGCCATAGTGGGGAAAATGGAAATAAAACATCAGTTATTAATAACTTTGGTCTCATTGAAGCAACACTCCACTACAAGCCTGCAGAAAATGCTGAAGTTAATGTATTTTTGTGACTCAACACACTATAATGTTACAGCTTTGGAATCATGAAAGCAATAACCAAAAGCTATTTATTTAGTGCCACTGACTCTATTCACTATTTTCTTCTTTTTGTTTTTCCAGGTATTTTCCAAAGGTTTTGCCAGCTTGGAACACCAAGTTTCCTAAAATATTCAGAGCAGTGAAAGGATCATCAGGAGAGCTTAAAGGTACAGCCTAGCCTGATATGAAGGAAGAAATATCAAGAATGAAAAGGCAAAAGACTTTTCATTATTATTCAAATTCTGAGGTCAGTTGTTGAAATTATCATTACAACATCATCTGTTTATCTGCCTTGTACATTTTATGACATACATCTAGCAATGCATCTGTCCAAATTTTCTGAATATACCTATTTGTTACCTAACATGGGGAAATATATTCTGTCCATCCAAAAAAAATATTAAACTAAAGTACCATAGAATTTAATTTATCTATCTTAATTTAATATATTTTCACTTTAGCATTTATCTCCTCTGAATTCTGTAAGAGAGGAATCTTCTTAATCTTAGAAATACCCCTCTGCAGGAACTTTCTTATTCCTGGATATGATTTTGTTCCTATTTGAAATTAAAACTTTTTTAATTTCAGTGACCTGAAAATTCCGCAGATCATTTCTGATGGAAATACCAGCCCAGAGCATTTCTGTTTCTACAGCTGCATACTTTCTAAAATTCTTGTAACACAGAAAGACTGGAAAACTTTTAGAAGGTATTACATTTTTTTTACATTGAATTGAGTACGTCTGTGGACAAATAAGAGAGTAAAAATAACTGATCTTTCAGTTCTGTATCTTTTATGTTTTAGCCATGTACCTTGCCCTTTGAGTTAACTGCTACAGGGAGAAAAAGAGGACTCATCCACACGGACTCTCCCTAATCCATATTCCATTTTTTTTGTCAGAAAATGGATCTCTTGCAAGCACATCCACAAAACTGAAACATCCCTGGTTCTACACAACTGTTCATTTGAATGCTACCATCTCCACACATATTTTTCACTTTGTTCATCCAGTTTACTGAAGTTAATGTCACTTCACAAAATAATTTTGGTCACTCTTGTTTTCTTGGCAAATAATTAACAAATCTAGAGGGAAAAAAGTGCTTGTTTGAACCGGCATAGCAGAATTTTAAGAAGCTGAATGCCTAGAGTTCAGAGACACCATTTATTGCACCACCTGTTTGCAATAAAAAGAAGGTGCGATTCAAAATCAGATCATGTTTATCACATCATGCAGACCAAGGAATTAAGTCCAAGGAAGAAAAGTCAGACACCCGACCCCTGAAGCAATTCAGAAAGGGCAAAGGCAGACCAGTGGGAGAAGCAAAGAACATTTCCCAGTACAACCAACCGACTGCTCAGTTAATATCTGCATTATGTATTACTTTATATTCTTTCAGCACTTGCACAGCTACAAGAACATTTGAGGGTGTCTATGCTAATGCCTAGGAAGAAATACTTTCACATACGTATTTGTACAGCTGAAATATTGAAACCCTTGCAGCTTGCAGGACAAGGGAACTGCTATACTTTCAGCATTTAACTTGAATGCCCCAGTAAGAAACCTTTCATAGTTCGACACCAGTTATCTCTGTGACTGGTAACTGATGTTCTCAACTGAATGAAACAGTACATGATACTCTGACAGTTTTTTGGTGCAATGTGTTTTACTCTTATAAGCTTCTTACTTTTTTTCCCCTCTTCAATAAGTGAAACCAGCCTTATTTTTTATCATAGTATACCATGCAGAGTCCAGTCTTGACTAAACAAAACGTCAATTAAAATTATTATTTTCTTCAAGAATAAACAGCTCTCTCATAGATAAAATAGCTTTCTGAGAATGACTGTTACTTACACCATTTATCAGAATGCAATCAAACTGTAAATGATATTCCAGTAAAAGCTGGTAATTTCTCTCTATGTCATGGTGCCAGCCCTCAAATACATTGGCAAATAATTGTAATAGAATCCAGATTATTTTATTCAGCACAGTTGTACCGCATTTTTAATAGGTAAGAAGAGTACTAAGACTGAAAAATGCTCTGTTTATGCAAATAAACTTGTAGGTATTTGCCATCTTTGGATATTGCACATATTCTCTCATTTGAAATTTGCAATGGGATATCACAAAACTCTATCTGTTTAGGCAAAATATAATTACTACTCTTGAACTTGTAACCATCTCCCCACTACCACAAAAATCCCTTAAAGTTGTTCTTTTGACTGACACTCTAATTTTTTGGGGAAATAGATGATCATTAAGGTCCCTTTGAACCCTAACCATTCTATGATTTTTCAAGTGTTCTGATAAATAATATCTATTCACTTCGGCCAGTACATATTTAGGGGGCAGGGGAGAATTTCATGCACCTCTCTACCAATCTTCCAGAGAAATTCTGAGCAGTCTTCCTTTGCTGAGAGCCCTCCTAACTGACAAGTAACTCTTTAACTCTTCCTGTTAACATGTATTTGACTTCTGCTCCCAAACAAGGAATCTCGCTCTTCCTGGGAAGAAGATTTTTGGTTTCTTTCTCTTATTCTTGTCCTCTTTTTTCCTGAAAATCTCTGGGAAAACTTCTTTTCAGTTAGGTCCTGATTTTTTGGTATGACCTTAATAAGTTTCTTTAAAGAAATTGCAACTTACTTGTCACCAGACGCAAATGCTACATAGTAGGCAATTATTTATCCATGGGAATTTACCTGTAAACAGAGGGACATAAAATTTTACTGTAGGCTGTGTATTCTATTCCTTTGGAAATCAGTCCTATATACAAGTTGAACAAAATTAATTCTTCACATTCAATATTGTTGCTGTATTCTGACACACATACTCAGAGAGTTGCCTTCATCAGATGTAATTCATGGCTGTACACAGACACATTTCCCAATAACACAACACCAGTAAAAATCATATGACACAAAGCAGGCCAGACTTACACAAGTTCAAAGAAAATTTAAGCAGAGCCTAAAAGCTGTTTGCTGCAAGTTTTCAAAATCAAACTGTAATTTTAATAACCAAGAAGTGCATATATTAGGCAAAATCTATCTGAAATGTCCTGTAACAGATGAAAATACTTCAGTCAGGAGACTGACTGAAGCTTTTGTTAAAGAAAAGGGAGTACAATGGACAAGAGGTTTCTTCTCTACTTCACTCAAAAGATATGTTTCCTTCACTTGTTTTTGGAAACCTGTCAGGCATTATTTAGCACAGACATTTGACACTATTTGTATTCAGTTTTTACCATTAAAATAAGTATTTTTAAAGACATTTATAGTCTTATACAGTGTTTACACTAAGGAAAGATAATTTGCACAGTGAAAATCAATGGGTTTTTGGTTTTGAGTCTCAAGGAATTAAAAGAAAGCAGTCACTCTAAATTGTAATAATTGTTAGCAATACTACCGGAAAGTTACTGAACCTGTGTGGTGGGTTGACCCTGGCTAGAGGCCAGATGCCCACCAAAGCCCGCTCTATCACTCCCCCTCCTCAATTGGGCAGGGGGAGAAGATAAGATGGAACACAAGGGAAAAAAACTCGTGGGTTGAGACAAAGGCAGTTTAATAGAAGCAAAGCAAAGCTGCGCGCGCAGAAGCAAAAGAACAAAATATTTATTCTCTACTTCCCATCAGCAGGCGATGTTTGGCCACTTCCCGGGAAGCAGGGTTTGCATACGCGTTGCGGTTCCTGGAGGACAAACGGAAGTAACAAATGCCCTCCCCTCCCACTCCTTTTCCCTTGCTTTTATTTCTGAGCATACGTCATATGGTATGGAATATCCCTTTGGTCCGTTTGGGTCAGCTGTCCTGGCTGTGTCCCCTCCCAAGACCTTCCCCACCTCCAGCCTACTGGGGGAAATGTTGGAGAGACAGCCTTGGTGCTGTGCTAGCACTGCTCACCAGTAACCAAAACACTGGGGTGTTATCAACACCCCTCGAGCCACCAATACAAAACACAGCACTCTGAGGGCTGCCGCGGGGAAAACCAGCTCCAGCCCAGCCAGCCCCAATACAGCCTGTATTGCTAAAATAATTTGAGATTAAGTTGAAGTAACAGTGTTTAAAGAACAGCACATATGCGCTTGTTCCTGCCTCAGAGAAAGCAGACAGCCTAGATAAATGTGAGATAATGTGTTGGTAGGTAACAATCACTGTTTTCTATGCAAACTATGGTGTCTTCATAGATTGCCAAAATGCAAGACATCCAAATTCTCAAACTGAAACTGCAGCTTTCCAGTTTTCTTTTTAAAAAGGTTTTCATACATGTGACTTTCATTAGAAATACACAGAACTTGGAGCAAAGGAGGTACAAAGTAACCCCTCCAGGGATTTACAAAAGAAAACACATCTTCTTGCCTTTACATTCATGTGAGAAAAGAAACACCTGATTAGAATAAAACATAATGCTCTCAAATGAAAAACGGCATAAAAAGGAGATTTTAGGAGCTAGAGCTGCTACCTAAGTGGTTTCAGAAAGGCCTGTTCCTCTTGCCTTTCTGCAGACCTCTGTGAGGAGACAGGCACTTCATACAGTCCAAATGAAGGTCTAACTGCAATGGACTGAGGTATAATTCCTGCTTTTGTGAGCTTACCAACAGGAGGAGTCAGAAAAAAAAAAAAAACTTAGGCAGAAAGATACTTACGACTACACAGAAAGATAGTTATGACAATGAAGACCTATCCCCTTTTCAAGAAGACAGACTGCATGCAAATGTACTTCTTTGTCCTTGGAAAAATTCTGGTGTGAAAATGCAGTAGATCAACAAACTACATGTATACACCTATGCAGATCCATGCAGCTGACTTTCTCCAACCTCTCTTGTTATTTTATCCAACAAAAAGACAGAAGTCTCAAAGTTAGTGCATTTCCACCAGTTTTCTACAATGGAAAATCAGAAGAGGTGAGAACCCTACTAACTCCAGTAGTGAGGGAAGCAGGAGGAAACCACATGAGACACCTCTCAGACACTACAGAGACCTGTGCCATTGATTTTTGGGAAGCCAGTTTTCCTTAATATCATTATTTTCTCTTAAAGCTGTTAATACTCTCTTTTCTTCCTACAGACTGGCAGGACTGGAAAAGCTGAGCAGTGGTTATCTGCAGGCAGACCAGCTGCAGAAAACAGTCTTCTCTCAAACCTACTGTCTAGATGGTTTCAAATTCCCACAAAGATGCATCAGGACACTAGCGTATGCAGCTCTCATTTTCTAGACAAAGGAAGGTAGCATGGTACTCCATTCCTACTCCTGTGTACTGAGAAAAACAAACCAAAATATTTTCTTCCCACAACAGCTCAAACTCTTGAGCTTTGTTATCTGACAAAAACTACCTTTCAAATATTCATTGCTAAAACTTTTCCAGAGACTTATAAAAGGCGGAGGGGAAGAAGGAAAAGAAATAACCAAAAAATCTAAACAAAAAATGAAAGCAAAAAATACTCGCTATGCCGCAGGAAAAAAGGACAAGGAAAAAAAATATAGGAATGACAGAATGTCCATATAAAAACCTAAGAACTGACAAGAGAAAACACCAACTAAATGGTTTAAATAAAGCAACAAAGCAAATAAAAACAAAACCAACCCCAAAATACAAGGCAAACAGATGGAGCTAAATATTTCCCATCTCAAAGTTGATGCTTCCTCCATGCACAATTCATAGCTCTAATTCAGATTCCTAACAGTCCACCTAAACATTTCAACCATCTGATTCCAACTACCTGTTAAAGGTGGAATGTCTGCCACCTAACTAACTTTTTTTTTGCGAGGGGGGAAACTGGGGCTAAATAAATGCAAGCCAATTAAACTTACATGAAGAAACGTTCCATGGCTTTTTATTTTTTTTTTAATTTAACAAAAAGAATTCTAATTCTTGCATTTAGAATATATCCATTTCTACGTTGACCTCTGTTTTTTTCTCTCCTAGCCACAAATTGAAATACAGAAAATTCCAGTATAAAATATTTAAAAAAAAAATCACACCTTTTTTACAGGGACAGTGGTCAAACATTGGAACAGGTTGTCCAGAGAGGTGGTAGAGTCTCGATCCTTGGAGATGTTCAAAACCCAACTGGATGTGACCCTGAGTAATTCAGTTTTCCTGCTTCTTTGAGTTGCTGGGGTTGACTAGATGATCTGCACAGCCTCAATTATTCTGTGACATAGAAAAAGGAAA
>NW_010340495.1:18994-32800 GCF_000700745.2 Antrostomus carolinensis
AGATGCAGCTGCACACAAATAAAACACACTGTTTCAGAAAGAAAAAAAGAATGGTGGTAAAATACAATTTATTTTGCAACCATCTGTTGCATTCCGGATTTCGTGTGCTGCCTGCCTGTGAGGGGTTCAGTTAGATATATAAGATGAGCAGACCTACTTTCCACAGTGTAGGCTATGTGAAGGCAAATCAAGTAAGAGTATGGGAAAAGAGAAAAGGCCTGGAAAAAGAAAATAAAAGTGTTTGTAAAAATACTAATTCTTCCTAGTAGTAAATGTGTGTAATTGTGGTCATGAGCTGGTCAAAGTTCTTTCCCACAGTTCTGTTCCATGTATGTTTCTACACTCTTAACATATTATAATTGTTTTTTGTTTGTTGCTAGTTAGGCTTATATAGTATAAGAATTTAAGTACTAGCCACAGGAAAAAATCTTTATAATTGACGAAAAAATTTCAAGCTGAGTTGGTGAAAATTATAATGCAATAGCTTTCTGAACCTAATGATCTTGATGTCATGCTGAGTGTTGTCCATAGTTTCTATGTGCTTTTGAGGAAGTGGCAGCTTCTACACTGATGTCCCACTCTATAAGGACCACTTCTAATAGTCACCTTTCTAACAAATTAATTATTTTGTGTTAAAGGCTGGCACAGAACTTAGGGGCGATCTCATGATAGTCAAACTAATTTATTTTTTAATGGATTTGTGTTTAAACTTAACTTTCAAAACATTCTGGGTAAGTTGTTTAAGAGGCAACTGACTCTCACTTTAGTTAATCTAAATAGCCCTTATTCATAACCACAAATAATGAAATCTCAGGGAATCAGTGTTCTTTAGGAGGACTCAAAAGCATGAATAACCTTGGCTGATCTTTCTAAGCAGGAAAAATCGGTGCCATGTGTGTGTTCCTAAAGGTCACTTATAGAATAAACACAAGGTAACTTCTATTAGCAAAGGCCACATGTAAAGCTGATGCAGTTGACAGGATGAGACCTGGGACGGAGATGACCAAAAATCATTCTATCCTCCCACCTCCCTTTCTTTTTCCAAGTTCAGCTGGGTTACTCAAGAACTTCAATCTCAAATTACTGTCTGTTAATGGCATTCACATTAATGCCTTTGGGAAAATTGTGGTAATAATATCACCTTTGGTTGTCCTGGAAATATCCTTCAGTTCCGCACTAAATAATAAGCTTTAAAAACTAAACCGCAAGACCTCTCTAGTCTAGCAGAAGGAAAATTTAGGCTTTACAAACATCTGTCTCTCCCTGAAGTTTATTTTTAATTGCTTCCTAGAAAGACTAAGTTCTCTCACTAATCAGAAAATCATTCTTTAAGAAGCCATTAAGAGAAAAGGGGATGATTTGGGTTTTGTTAATTACAAACTCTCCTGGCTGTTTTCAGGATAGGTTTGTGGACAGTTGTATGAATACCTAAGTATGCTGAGGAGGTGGAATAACTTAGGTCTTTAAAATTTAAGATCTTGGAAGGAGACAGTTTAAATCAAGATGGGCAACACAGTGAGGGGTGTCACTGCTACAAGTCAAAAAAGCCTTTGAATAGCAGTATTCTCAGCTTGAAGTATAGGACATAAATTTATCCTGGCCTGCCAACAGTATGGTGTGGTCTCCCACTTATTCTCTAGAGGTAATATGAAAGGGCTTAGCAGTAACAGAAAAGCAAAGAAGCTTCTGAGATCAATAGGACTTCAGTGCTATCTAGTGGGATTTTACATGTACAAATGAGCAATCCTTTTCATAAACTTGTGATTAAAACCTTTCAGGTTTTCTTCCTTTTAAATCTAGTCAGAAAAAAATTAATCCTAAGATAACTCTGTTCTCCCAGCCAACAAACACAGATTTTATGTTTGACCTGAGAAACATGCTGGCTAGCCAGTGAGGAATTTTCAGTGAGTTATGAGTACAATTAAAAGCTCATCTTGAATACTGTGATAACTTTTAGTTTTATGACTGCTCTGTCATAAAGATATATAAGACCCGTCATTACCTATAATATCTGAGCCATAAAGACTTCTGTATGTGCAAACTGAGGAGTTTAGAGCCTCATAGTTCTTAACTGATCTGGATGGAAAAATAAAACACAGGGGATAAAAGTATGGGATAGTAACTACAGAACACTTTAGTTAAACTCGTAAATTTTTGGCTCAGGATGAGAATGTCTTAGGGGAAATTAAATCTCAGGAATGATTAGAAGGTAGTGAGTGTACATAGCAGAAGAAGGAAGTTAGTAAATAATATTAAAAAATAAAATTGCAAGAAACATTCTTGGTAAGAGTAGTAAGTGTAGTATTTCACCATGACTGGTACAGATAGAAGTGGAAATTGTTCTTGTCACTTGTTTCTTCAGCCTTTCCTTTTTTGTACATGTCCAAATAAAAACCTTAATTTGATAAATACAGTTGTGGCCCACATAAAATAAAGTCCCTGTGATCTTTACTTGAGAGAAAGATGCCTCTAACTGAGTCTGTCAAAACACTCCATCTTGAGGGTAGCTATTGTCGAGTGTTAGCAATTCAGGGCACACAAAGGACATG
Organism: Antrostomus carolinensis; assembly: GCF_000700745.2. Classification (NCBI taxonomy): domain Eukaryota; kingdom Metazoa; phylum Chordata; class Aves; order Caprimulgiformes; family Caprimulgidae; genus Antrostomus; species Antrostomus carolinensis. The sequence goes on from NW_010340495.1 coordinate 21,544, forward strand.
TGCCACTTCAGTCTCATCATACCTTAAACTACAACAAGTAGAGCCAGTTGCTGTGTGTCATATTCATTCCTTCCTACCAGCTGCAAGAAATGAATTCCTTTTGGAAACACAATACTCTGTAGATGTAACTTCAAATATTTCATCATAGACATGGCAGGTACTGCTCCTTTATCAAAGACCTCATGAGGGTACTGAAAAGGCATTTGCTGACACATTTTCACTATCCTTCAATGACTCTGAAGAGATTGTAGTAAAGACCACACAAACAGCTTTAAAATGTCATCACTTTAAATGGCATCAAGTTTAGAAACATTTCTCTTGCTATCCCTTCCCTGACTTCACCACGCTCTTTACTGAGCAGGAAGAAAATTTTTCTAAAGTGGACATTACTGATGAAAACAAGTGAACATACCAGTGATCTGCTGCATCAGTTGTATCTTTCAACAAGCTTGTTACATGATACAATAGATCTTTGATCAATAGTATCATAGGAGATGATCTTCTCCTCTCCTTGTTATCCATAAGTTTATGGAGAAACCTACAACAGTTGATGGATACCCCTACTTGGCAACATAAATTCTCTTAAACCTGCCAGAACCAAGCATCTATAAAGGCCTGACAATTTGTCGTGAACTTCCCACAACAGAGAAGTTAGTTAGTCTTGAGATGGATTCAGTTCTGGGCAGAGAAGAGTGGAAATCAGAGTACAAAACCACTCTTTTTTGTACAGAATGCTGCTAACAAGTGTCAAGGGTATTGAAAGGAAAACAAATTTTCTGTCTCTTCTGGGAAACTTAAGTTTTGATTAATCCACCCCCTACCTCTAGGCAGTAGACTGAGACACACCGGAGACAATCTAAAAACAGACAAGAATAGTTCCCAGAGGAAGTAGGGTGACTCTTATACACTGCATAGATTTCTCATCAAACACTCCAAGAATCTGTTTCTGACACTGAATATTTTGACTGGATGGTGGCGTGGTGTCCTGGTTTCACTTGGATAGAGTTATTTTTAGAGAAATCGCTGTGTTTTGGTTTCAGTATGAGAAGAGTGTTGATAACATACTAGTGGTTTTAGTTGTTGCTGGAAGTCAAAGAACTTTGTGTTTTGTGAGTCTGCAGGTGCAAAAGACTGGAGTGGGGAAAGCATACTAATTAGCAAAACCCAAAATTGGCATTTGCATATACCAATGAGATATTCCATATCATATCACAACATGTTCAGTATATTAATGTGAGATGACCAGAAAGCTGGGGATTCTCTTGGGTTTCACTTGGGCTCACTCTTCTAGGACTGCAGTTTCAGTTTTGGGACTGTCTCTGCTCTGGGATTGCTGGCTGGGGACAGACTGGGCATCAGTTGGCAGGTGGTGAGCAATGGCACTGTACATCACTTATTTGCATATTCTATTAGTACTGTTATTATTATTACATTTCAATTAGTAAATTGTTTTTATATAAACCTATGAGTCTCCTTACTTATACCCTTCCAATTCTCTCCTCTATCCCCTGGTGACAGGCAGGTGGGTTTTGAAAATCACCAGAGAAGGAGACTCCACAACCTCTGTGGGCAACCTGTTCCAGTGGCCTGTGACGCTCACAGTGAAAAAGTTTTTCCTCATGTTTACATGGGATCTATCCTCCAGCCATTGCCCCTTGTCCTACCATTGGGCATCACTGAGAAGAGCCTGGCTCCATCTTCCTGACATTTGCCCTTTATATATTTATAAACATTAATGAGGTCTCCCCTCAGTCTCCTCTTCTCCAAGCTAAAGAGACCCAGCTCCCTCAGCCTTTCCTCATAAGGGAGATGCTCCACTCCCTTCATCATCTTGGTGGCTCTGTGCTGAACTCTTTCAAGCAGTTCCCTGTCCTTCTTGAACTGCAGGGGAGCACACTGTGTTGTGCTCTAAACTCTTAAATAAAACTTTAGTAAGATGGTCCAACACTTGTGTATGACATACACACTTGTCTAATCAAGCAGGATGTGCATATGTAGGCAATTCTATACTACATCTGTAACTTGGACACACTCATACTAGGCTGTAAATCTGCAGTTTATACACAAGATACTTAAATGTTCTTCTATCGGGAGGTGTTGGTCAAGCAGGAAAAAATGGAGATGGTGCTTCCAGGAATTTGTCCATCATCAGCCACATGTTGATAGTGTCAACTCAATTCTTACAAGCTGACTAGTAGTATGAATGTGGTTTGCTGTACCTTCTGATCTCAGAGAATGGACTCAGCACCTCCTATTTGTCACCCCTAACCCTAGCTTGACTGATCCAAGGGGGTGGACAAGAACCTTCAAGATGGCAAGGACAAGTAAAAGCAGCTGTGGCTGGAATGGAGTAAGAAGCAGCCTGGAAGAAACAAAGACCTGGAATCTGCCCAGCCAGAGGTACATCACTAAGCAGTACAACTTGATGCTATGCTGGTAAGCGTCAGTGAACTCATACCATGAGTCTGCTGTGTAGAATATTAGGTACTGTGTTTCTGATCTCCTAGCCCGCTTTACATCATATAGAGTCTTGTTCTCTGGCAGCAGTTTGTAGCATTATCCAGATCTTGAACAACATCTGTCTTGGCCGGATGTCTGGTATCCATAGTCTCCCAGCTGACATCCAAGAACAGGCGCATTAGATCAAAGACCACACTGAAGATGTCCATGCCTCCTTCTCTGCTGCCACATCCTTCCAGAATCTTTCTAGCAATGATTTCTGCCAGAGTAGAGAGAGAACAGATAGCGTCTGGGTATTCTACTGGACTACCTAATTCATAATATTCCCTTTAAAAAGCATTTAGGATCCTTCACTCCTGAAAAATCTTTGGAGGAGGAGGAAGAAGGCAGCTAGATAACTTCAACTAACAGCATTTTGGACTTGATAATGTAAAATATTAATCATGCTCCTTCTCTGTAGAGTATCAAGAATAGTCAGAACAGCTAAATATAATTGCTGTTGTCACAGCTTATGTAAAAGTGGCTGGTTCATGACTGGTTCAGTACACATAGAATTTATCCAGAAGATAAATCTGTATTTTTATGTAAGGCTTGCTTTTCATGCCTACAGCCTTAATTCTTACATTCTGCAGGCAGTACCCATTGTAGTCACTCATTAAGTTGCAGATACCTGTATGACAATAGGTTTTATATAGAGCTAAAATGCAGGAGGGAAGAGTTTGACTACTGTGCTTCAGTGTGGAAGGCACTAGGGCGTGTGGTTCAAGGAAGATCATAGATGCAGTTTTTACATTTTTTTCCTCTGTACTAAAGCTTTTTCAGTATAAAAAGCTTTTATGTGTGATGTAACACCTATTTATATCCTGCCTAGCTAAACACCTGCTGTCAGTCAACACAACACAAGGCACCCACAATGAGATTAATCTAACCTGTCTGCTGCAAATGACTTGACCTTCTGTAACAGATTTCCTGACTTACCTAAAAACACACTAATTTTAAAATATTCTAGGCAACAGTCTTGTTTCAAAGTAAATACCAATTGCATTCTCAAATGACTGCCTCATTTTTTGAAAAGTAAACTTATTTGTTTATAAGAAGCAAGAAGAACAGCTGAAAACCCCTTTAAATAAATGGCTTGTAAGCACTAGAGCCTTGTAATAGTTCTTCTATCCTAGTTAGTGATATCATGGTACTAAGGAACATAGCGAAGGATTATAAGAATACAAGTAAGTTCTGGGCAACAGCAGCTCCATTACCTCTTAAGGCAAGGCTGTAGATCTTCAAAAATGCAGCAAAGCTTCTGCTGGCTCCTGGGTTAACCCAGGATGACCATGTCTAGTCAACTCATAAAATGTCCTCAGTCTCATTCTTCAATAAATTTGCAGCCTTAGGCTATTTTTCCTGTTATATTACCTTGGTTTAGATCAAACATATTCACTGCTAGCATCACCAACACCCTCCTGTGCCCCACCACCAAGACCAAGATCAGGACAGGGGAGAAAGTAAATCTTAGAGATATGCGGCAAAAAGAGAATAGTATTTCTACCACTGCTTTCCCTCTTGCTTGCAACTGCAGCTAAGGTAGCAATATGTGTATGAATTTGAATTTTTATGTCATTCTCTCTACTTCTGCCAGTCTATTTTCCTCAGAGCTTTCTGTAAACTTTCTTAACAAAGAAAACTCTTTGTATGGTACAGTTTATTTAAGGCTTGCACTATAAGGGTGACTATAAACATTTAACTGCTGAAGTATTGTTCCAAGCAGGAACACTGCATACCTGTGGGTCCTGTACCTCGTTGTGGGAGAGGTCTACATCTCCCTTTTGTAAGGAGTAGGGCTTTCAAAGAATAAAGGCTGAGTTGAAAAACTGGCAGGTCTCTTTTTGTTTTTCTTTTAAAATTATCATTTCATTATAAAAAGAAGTCTTTCATTCCATTATTTGAACCTTGGTCCATTTCTGATTTCTTCTCACCTGTCATTTTGTGCTGTTTGACCTTATGTTTTCTGCCCTTCGAAACAAAAACAAGGTTAATGTGATGCATTTCAGTTAATACTTCTGTTATGCTGCCACAGATTCAATGCCTGTCTTCTGCAAAGTCAGTCATTCTTCTGAATGTAGTAGCCTCATAAGATGGGTTAGTACAAAGTATAACTATGCTGAGAACAACTCTTTTCTCAAACATCCATCCATAATGGATTATGTTATGTTCCACTTTCAGCTTCAAACAGAAGCTACCCTAGCTGAGCACAGAAATGTTAACTTTGCTGTTTTAAGAGGCTGCTGACTGCTTAAACAGAAACTCTTCCCAGTCAGCTTCTGTGCAATCACTAGCTATCAAAAAGGGTCAGTTGTGCTCCCTGTCTTGCCCTATATTTTTTCTATGTTCATGCATACATACAATGTCCCCGAGACTAAATTTTAGTACTAATGTAAAAACAAGTTCTGATCCTGAGACAAATAGTGATAGTCTCCTGTATGCCTATCTCCAACACCTGCATGCTACGATAAACACTATGACTGAACACAAAAACCCTTCCCCAAGTTTGGCTCTTTCTCTTCTGCAGTCCCTGTCTTTATGACAATGTTCATTGCTGGAGAATGTTTAAAGAACACTGAAAAAAACAAACACTTTACTGTTGTGAAAACTACACACAAAATGCTTTTGTTAACTGAAATGATGTCTTGGAAATACTTGTAAATCGCCTTTTTCCCATTCCTTTAAGTACAGTGTATTCATGAAAACAGTATCTATCATCTGCTGGTAACTACTTGGGAGCATCCAGTCCTGTAATAAAGAAAAACAGAGTTTTGGATGTCAGAAATTCTTCTTTTTTTCTTTTTTTCTTTTTTTCTTTTTTTTTTTTTAATGTAACTTTACTCCACAATTACTGTGTGTTCTTTTACCTAGATTTGAATCGTTACCTAGTGCAGCTGGGGGGTGAGGAGAGGAATGGGACACTCTCTAAATAATAGTGAAGCTTGCACTGTCAGATATTGGTTATGAAGTGTGAGGATGTTAATTTATTCCTTCTACATGTATGGAAGCTATTCTGTTTTTAATCAGAAGATCATATTTTTCCGATAAACTCTTCTCTGTCAGCTTTTATGCAACCACTAGCTGACTTCTCAGAATTAGGAATAGTAGCAGTGTTACACAAAGCTAGGCACAGAGCCACTGGTTTCATTTTGTTGCAGAAGTCAGCGCTACAGGTTATCATGAAACTGCAAGATAAATGGATCCAACAGAAAAGAAGTGCCAAATTTGTATTGAATTTTTGGTTTGGGGTTGTTTGTTGTTTGGGGTTTGGGATTTTTTGTGTTTGCTTGGGGTTTTTTGTGAACTGATGGATGTTGCCTCATTTTTTGGCTTATAAACTTGATTGACTAAGAATCTGTTTTTAATACTCTTCATCCTGTTATACATCAACTCTAAAATTAAGATAATAAAATCTGAATGTGTTGAAAGTCCTGGAAGCTAAACACTTTAGTATTTCTTGATACTCAGACGACCCTGACAAAGCATCATAAAGTTTAAGAAGATGAATTATATTTTCCAGAGAAACTATAAAGGGTGTATAATAAATTGCTTTCCACAGACCCCAAGTCCCAGGGCTCCTCATCCCAGACCACAGCCTTGTTTGAAGAGACATCTCTGGATACAGATTTGTGCTCACCACTTCCTCAAGCAATTCCACATTTCCTTTTGGACACCTGAAGAAAGTCTTTTCCAGTATAATCTGAAGCCTTACAGAGCATGTGCCTAGGTACTGCAGAAGACTCTGAAGAGATTTACTAAGAGTTGTCCAGCCTGAGGGGAAAGTTCACAGATTTTCATAGTTTAACCCCAGCTGGCAACTAAGCACCACACCGCTGCTTGCTCACTCACTGCTGGGGAGAATGAGAAAAGTAAAAGTGAGAAAACTTGTGGGTTGAGATAAAGACAGTTTAATAGGCAAAGCAAAAGCCACATGTGCAAGCAGAGCAAAACAAGGAATTAATTCATTACTACCCATCAGCAGGCAGGTGTTCAGCCACCTCCATCACACATAACAGTTACTTGGGAACACAAACACCATCACTTCGAACATCCCCCCTTCCTTCTTCTTCCCCCAGCTTTATATGTTGAGCACGACGTCATATGGTGTGGAATATCCCTTTGGTCATTTGGGGTCAGCTGTCCCAGTTGTGTCCCCTCACAACTTCTTGTGCACCCCCAGCCTCCTCACTGGTGGGGTGGGGTGAGAAGCAGCAAAGACCTTGACTCTGTGTAAGCCCTGCTCAGCAACAACTAAAACATCCCTGTGTTATTAACAGTGTTTCCAGGATAAACCAAAAACAGCCCCATACTAACTACTGGGAAGAAAATTAACTCTAAAACCAAAACCAGTACAGAAAGCCAGCACCTCTACCAGCATGGGTTCAGGGAGTGGGAAGCGGCTGAGTGTATTCCTGCAAGGATACAAAGGTTGGCAGTGACTCCACTCCTATCATTTTCATAGAAATCTCTTCAAAAGCAGGCATACCCATGTTAGTGTTACATTCTGTGAAGCTATGGAAGGCAGCAGTGTACTTCTGTAAAACTACCACCTGTTGAAAAACAGTATCAATCGATATATATAAGATCTGGAATGTGATCTTTCTTCAGACACCTGCCCAAATGAAAGTTGTATTCCTGATTTCTACATGTGTATTAGTAGCATGGCTTGCACCTTCTTCTGTTTCTAACTGGCAGGAAAGACCAAACTCAGGAACAGATAGATTGAAATAGATAGTTTCTCAATTGAGAAACAAAAATGCAGTATTTTTTCATGTAAGTAAGGATTATTCCATTTGTGAACATCTCCATTTATATCTGGAGATGTATTTATAACATTCCTTTATATCTGACATCTATCCATTATTTTTCTGTTTTGAAATATGCAGTATTTTAGCTGCATCACAGATTATGTTACTTTCAATTGGTCCATGATATTCTCAGGAGCAATACAACACCACAGAAATTTGGATGCTTGCTTACATTCAGTAAATCATTAGCTGCTCCTAGAAATCTATGGAAGTTTCAGTCTTTATTAAAAGGAACATTATCTACTTAAAGTTCACATTGTCAGGCACATGTATGTGTGTTCTGAACACATTTGTGTTCTTTGTTTACAGCTGCTTCCATGTGTCTATACAATGCCAAATATGGATTTTGGCAGTTATAGCAATATCTGGAAGCCATCACATCATGTACATAATATTCATGAAGTCAAAATTTCATCCCAAGGATGAATGAAAGAAAAGAGCAGAATTGCTCCAAATAATGGGCTGTAAAAAGGAAGAGACAGATCTTCAAATGCACATAGGCTCCAACAATAAAAGAACGATTTTCTAAAAATATTTGTTATTTAAATAACTGCAGTTTGCAAAAGTTTGGCTCAAACAATTCAGAATGTCTTTTGAATGCTACAGAAGACAATCAAAGTACAGTAAAACACCTTGGTTCACAAAGCACCAAAACATAATCCGGGGGAAATCAAGATTTGAGGTGAAAAATAAGTTTTGTTTTTTGAAAAAGAAAAAAAAAAAAAAAAGCTACAAGGCCAATTCAAATTAACCATTCTTTGCACAGGTTCCATGGTGGAACATTAAAAAAAAATGTAGCACACACTCTGTTCCACATATTTCTTCCTATAAGCATGTTCCAAGTGACTCATACCTGCATTTCCCACAGCATTACTTAATCAAGCATGTACTTGCAAATCTATAACTTCATGCTCTAAGATCAAGAGCTAAAGGCCTCAGTCCAACATGTCAGTATTCTGGATAGGGATATCCCCTAACATGGATGATCTTGGGAGGAAATGGAAGAAATTTACATTGATCAAGGTTTATGGAATATATGTATAGAAAACAGTGGCAGGGTGAAAGGAAAGGAAGGTGTAGTCCTGGAGAGAAGCAGAACAGAAAGATTTCTGGAAAGAAACAACAGCTCGTACTATGTAGTGCGGTCTTTATAACAGTGAGGTGAAGTTAAAGTTAAGTTAAACTGAATGGATGCTGGGAATTTCTGACAGCTCTGCTAAGGCTCCCTGAGTCCTCAGAGTGACTGGTCCCACTCTGTGGTGCTCTTGTTATTTTCTGCCCTACCTGGATTTTTAAGGAATCAGACAGTAGGATTTGACCTTAATGTGGGATTTGGTGACTATAGTTTCATCTATTGCATTTTTCACTAGTCTAGGAAACCATTTTTTCCATATCATAAGTACCTACTTATTACCAGACTTTAAATAATAATGGCATAAAAAAATTTGCTCCTCATAAGTGGGTAAGCACTGGAGTAAAACAAATTAGCTGAAGAATGAAGCTGTATTTTTCAGCAAGTGTAATTTGAATCAGCTCCACTGACCTCAGTGGCCAAGTGTTAGTGGTGAATGTGGCACAAAGATATCTCTCTCCCTTCATGCTCTCTGCAGCTCCTTCACAGATTAGGTACATTTGGTCCTTAAACTCCACAAGGTCTCTAATAAAAACATTCTCAAGATGCTGGGTTAGGATAAGAGCCCCTAAAAGTGATACAGAAAATGGTACAGGGACTTTTGAGTTCATCCTAGCGAGTTCTGTTGCAGTTTATACTTTCATTTTCACTCTTGAAGAGCAAAAACACCTTTCACCAATTCATGTAGGTAAACTAAATGCCCTACGGATAATCCCTAAATCACTAGGACTTCGACTAGATTAGGAGTATCCTATTTTACTTAAATTAATGACTTTGTTATATGATTGCCACTTAATTTATCCACATAAAAAGGGTTTAAAATGTTCACCTTTCAGCCCAAAATTAACTGTAAGAAAAAAAGGGGAAGTATCTAAACTCTAAACAAAATGTTTTAATGCAAAAGAGGTGCTAGAGTGCAGAAAGATTCTAATTGGTGATTTCATGTAGTCCTGATACAGGCAAGGATCACCCTCTGTTATTATCCCTGCCCCAGGTACAACAGTATTTCCCTCCCACTCCATCACATCAGTTGATCCTGTTGTAGTATATCCATCACTCTAAAAGCTGACAGGAGACACAGCTTCCTTCTGACATCAATTAAGCACAGTAAGTCAGGTCTGCAAGCACAGTTTTAAAGAGAGTAAGTGGAGTAAAACCATAGAAAAAAAAAACCTCTCCCGAATATTCCCATGTGACAGCAGAGGAAATTCACTTTCAGATCGCCTAAATCATTGCATCTGAAACTCCCCCGCCGAGCAGCCTCAACACATCCTCCCAAAACTGTTCTCAGAAATGCTGAATAAGTATGAGGAGGGATAAAGAAGGAATTGGCTAAACATTTGTTTGGGTTTTTTAGCTGATTGAAACTGTGGTCCATAAAAAAAAAAAAAAACAACCCACAAATAGACTTGACTATAGTGAAAACAATTGCAATTTTATGTTCTCTATGCCATGGACTCTCTGGGTTAACATCCACAATTTTATTTTTCTCAAGCCCTCATTTATTACTGATGTTCTAGTATTCTTTATTGACTTTGCTCTGAAAATGGTGATCTCTGGAAGAGGACAGAGGAGATAACTCGAGGAAGAAACCTCTTAAATTGCTACTGCAAATCTGTGAGAAATCATCTCTTAAGAGTTCTTAAGGTTTCAACATTGTGGTGAGAACTGACTTGGTGAATCAATGTAACCTGAAAGGAAGGACCACTTTTTCTCCCCTATAAAATTGGGCCTCCTGATACTATTTCAAATCCACTCCATCAACAATCCACCTATACAAACTTGGCCTCAGTGTCCTAACAGCAAGCAACTCTGGCCTGACCTGTTGTGCTATATCAGTCAACTTTAGCTCTTACTCTTACCAAATATTTTTACTCTTCAGTTCTGAGGAAAGCATTCATGAACACATCAACAACCAGACCATGAATAGATTCAATCAGTACTAAAGTGGCATTTTAACATATATGTGAGTGCAATTCATCCTTTTCACAGGTGGTCAAGGCAGGCAATTAGCTTAACAAAGACATCACAGGAAACCCATGAAGAGCTTAATACCAGCTGGATCTAAGCATATCAGGGACTAATTGGGCCCAGCATGCTAAATAACTCAATTGACTTAACAGTGTGACATCAGAGATGAACTTGGTTCATGGCCAAGAAAAGAGAAGGGCAGAAAGAAGGAAAGGGAAGAGATGTTCAGAAGTCATGAGAATAATTCAGTATATTATACAGGAATATTTTGAAGTGCATTTCCACAATGGACACTTTGCATTTGACAGTTTATAGGTCATATATTGAAAAACTCTTTGAAAAGCAAATATGAAAACAATGACCAGGTTTAAAATGGGAAAAAGAAATGCATGAAATAGCAGTCAATAGTTCTATCTGAATTTCTTGCAATTACTTTCATGCTATGTCCCCCTCAATTTTCCTAGCTAATAAAAGATACTTTCTATAATACAGTTTTCACAGAAGTCTTTGGAAAATCTCTGTTTGCCCAAAATTTCTTTTTTCATAGAAATTTGTAATGATTCATTGGTTAACTACTGCTTTCTCCTTTTTTTAATACAGAGATGTCACTTATAAAATTAAAGATTACAGATTCTAGGTTCTTCTTGCATTGTTATTGAATTTAAAGATACCACAAGGTTCCAGGGCAGAGAAGATTCTTGTCATCTGGATCTCTGCACACAGAAAAAGAGACACAGTGAAGGCAACTACCTCTGCCAAGACTTCACTCTTTTCTGTGTATAGCAACAAAGTTTAAAATTACAGAATCACAGTATTCTAGGGGTTGGAAGGGACCTCAGGAGATCAT
>NW_010340496.1:0-20935 GCF_000700745.2 Antrostomus carolinensis
TTGAGCTTCTCGGACGGTGAACTTTCTTCTCTGAAGTTTCTCTGCCGGGGGAAAATTGGGAAAAGGAAGCTTGAATGTGTCCAGAGTGGCGGGGGGGGGCTGGGTCCTCCTCGGGCAGCAGCTGATTGCAAGCGACAAGGTGTCGTTTCTTGAAAGCTTGCTGAAGAACATCAAAAGGGAAGATTTGCTCTTACAGCTGAAGCAGTTCGTAGAGGAAGGAGAAGTTAATGCTCCTGATGATCAACTAGATGTGCATGAAAAACGTAGGTGGATTATTTTTTTTAATTTCCCCCTTTCCCTCTCTCAAAGCAACCCCAATTAAATCTGTTTGCATCCTCTAGCTGTGGGTGTTCTTAGAGCAAACACAGAGCTCGCTGCCCTCCCTTCCTTCAGTTGCCTGCTGGATGTCACCACACTGTGGCTGAGCCCACTGCTGAGGGTGCTTCCGCTATAAAATGCTGCACAGGGCTGTGTTGTACCCTGGGAATGTACCATGAGGGCAGCATATGCTGCAAACAGCTTTCTGGGGTGGAAATTTTGTCACTTTTTTATCAAATGGTCACTCAGAAATGGTGCTAAGTACTTGGGATTCAAAGTATATCCCGGGGCTTTTCACATCATGGTGTAACTTTCGGTGTGTGCAACGCAGCAAGAGTAGTAGCATTTTGCTAAATATATATATATGTATGTATACACACTCCTACCATCTTTTAAAACTTTTGTATTTTTTTTAGTAAATCTCTCGGTAACTTGATATATTTTTGCTATTTCAGGTCTTCAGGCAGCAGCTTTTGAAGTCATATGTGAAAACGTCGGGAGAGACTGGAGAATGCTGATACGAAAACTTGGCCTTTCTGAAGTGAAAATAGACAGAATAGTGGAAGCCCATCGATATAACTTGTATGAGCAGTTGGCTCAGTCACTTCGAGAGTGGCAGAAATGGAAGGGAAAAGATGCAAAGGTGACTGACTTAATAAAAGCTCTTCGGAGCTGTAATATGAATTTGGTGGCAGACAAAGTTGAACAGAAGCTCTTGACGCTGAACAGTGGAACCAGGTGAAATCGATATAAAAACGCTTCCACGTCCGACAGATAATGGATGAAAAAAGTGAAAGTGCCTTCTGCTTTTCTGAACCAAAATCAGTATGCTAGGTTCTGTTACTTTGCCATTAATTTATGTGCCTTAATGGGTTGATTTGTGGTCAGATTAATAGATTAACATAAAGCCAAATTTCTTTCAGGTAATGCTTTGTAGTTTAATGCTTCCTTTAAGAGATTTTAACTTTAGAAGACTCCATTTGTAGAAATGTTTTCTTTTGTTCTACCACCCACCTGAAAACAAGATTTGCTTTACTGCAGGTACTTCTCAGGTATATCTTCTCTGGAAATACATCCATGGGACACTTCTGAGGCAACTGTAATTTAAAAGTTCACAGGGAAGTTGGATTTTGTGTCTGTGTGTGTGTGTGTGTGCGTGTGATCTATTATAACTGTAGTGTGAAAGGAGGAAGGAGTAAACCTCTTGGCTGTGTACTGGGTTTTCTTTTCAAGTAGCGTAAGATAATATCTTCCATAATTTGTCAAATACATTTGCTCTTCATAAAAAGATACTAAGACAACTTTAATAACCTCAGGCCTTAAGACTACAGTTGCAAGAGGGCTAGTAACTATTGTGGTGGCTTTTTCAACCTGTACCCAAGTTGAAAATTAACTAGTTGAAATCAAACGTTTGTATCAAGTGCCTTCATCATCCTGCAGAAAGGTTCTCCTGAAACTATGACAGAAACCGTGGATGTTTCACAGTTGTTTACAGCAGCATCTTTTTACTGCCATGAATGTTTTAAGATAATGCTTTACCAGGATTCCTTTCACAACCTGTGTCACAGAGTCTGGTTGTGTCTGCTGGAAGTTGCAGCTCACCTCATAAGTAAGCTGCAGTTATCTGTGCTCTTGGTAATGTAAGTGTGTACTGTAAAACCTAGAAAACAAATTGGTTTCTTTTCAGTGGAGGAGTGTGAAAGCCTACTGAGAACAAATACATAGTGCTGACTTTCCTCTGATGTCCAGTGACAATCAGCTGTCTTTTGCCACAGTTTGTTCTCTTCAAAAGTCGCTCCAGATCCAATAACTCTTCCAAGTCCTCCAATTTTTTTAGTTATTTCCTGTTCCTTGACATTTTTTGAATGTAGTTGTAAGCAACTTGCAGAGAAAGAGATTTATGAACGAGACCAGATTCAGTTTTCAGTTTTAATTTGGAACAGACTTCAAAAAATGGCCTTCATGCCTAACCTAAGACTGGAAATATTGCACAAGTTTCAAGACATGCAGGGCTGTAGAGGCCTCTGGGGACTACCCCCTATGTGAGGGGGAAAAGTTCTCTGAAATCATTATTGCTTGAACGAGTAGGACTGTTTGTTACCGCAAACATCCTTCTAACTGCATAAATACATACTTGAAAAGGAGAGGTTTCTTTTTTGCTACTGTACCTGTGTGACTTTTGGCTCCTTTCAGCTTTTCTACATGATGCCATTCTTGTGAAGGCCAGACTTGTCAATTCCAGACCTCCAGTAGGAGATAACATGTTCCCCTCAGCTAAATGATGAGCTGAAAAGGTTTTTTTTTCATAGATATGGTCTTCATTCCATATTATTTAAAGAAAATGGTGTCTTTTTTCCTTCACACCTTTAAGCAATCTTTGTGAGCAGAGTGGAGTAGAAGTGAAGTGAGCAAGGTGAGTTCTTTGTGCTGAGACAGTTCTGGAACAGTTCCAAGTTCAATCTGTCTGGTAACATGTTTTTCTTACCAGCTTCTAAGAAGTCTGCTGGTTCACAGAGGATAGATATATCTGGAATATGAAAATAAGTGTCTCACCTACTGCATCTAACCAGCATCTTTAAAAAATCAGTAGAAATAACTTGTTAGTTGTAGCCAAGCACTCATCAACTACAAGAAATACTCTGCCTCAGAAGATAAAAACCTCTTGTTTCTTTAAGGATTTGTACATCGTGGATGTTTTACTGCGTATGAAAGCAATGACCTAGACTGAATCAATCTGTCCAGTACCTCAGGGCCAATGAAAACTGTTTTTATTAGAGATTAAAAAGTTCATTATGTGAGAACAAAAATCAAATGGAACAAAGGGAACAAAAACTTTTTATTGAGAGAAGGGGTAAGGGAAAAGGCTGCAGTTTGTAAGACAATGTGTTGTGATCCATCTTTTATTTTCAAATTAAGTATTTTGCACTCAGATATGCATATTTTTATAACTTGAATTTTTTATATTGTATAATTTTGTGCACACTTCATTAAAAAATACTTCCTTAAAAACAAAAGAAGTTGATTTGTTGGTGGTTTTTTTTATTATTGGATTGCTGCCTGTGATGAGATTATTTTCAAATTACGAGAAGATAAGTGTTAAGGACACTTTTAAAGTGAGAAGTGGTGCTAAACTGGCATTACGTTACCAATGTCCTCTTGGAACATTAAAAAAAAAAAAAGAGGCAAAAAGCTTTGTCACTGAATTTGTCAGAAGTGCTGAAAGGCTGTCGTTTTCCTAGCAGCTGTAGCATTTGAATGCTGTCACTCAGGGAAGTGTAAGAAAATAAATTCTCTGCCAGCCCTCAGGAGCCTAAAATTGAGTCGCAGGGCAGCGTATGGACCATAGACAGGCTGGCTGTGAGCAAATGCCTCACAACTGCTTCCTTATTTTTGTGGTGAGGATATTGTATTTGGTTTGTAATTAATTAAAAGCATAGCTTATAGCTTCTTCTAAACCTGTTCAGGCTTTTAGAGGATGTGTTCAGAGGTTAAATAGATGGAGGCTGTGCTGTTCAGAAGTTCATACTGGCACTGAGGTGTTAGTGTGCACTTAAAGCTTTGAATGCAGAAGACAAGTAATTAATCATTTTATCAAATGCTCTGGGATACTCTGCAAGACTATCTGCCTGTGAGGAATTATTAAAACCTTTTCCTCTTGGTCTTTTCAGAGTCTTGTTTCCTTACAGCCTTGAGAAAACAAAGCCTTGAGAGTAAAAAGTGTAATTTCAGGACAATTCTCCTGAATTTTGGTGGATTGTTTTTCTATGTCACTTCACTGTCCCTTTCAGTACTTGCTTGTCCTTTCCTATGATTTTTGAAGATAACAATTATGTATCACATATGACTTTTTTTTTAAATTGCTTTATTTTCATTACTGGGTTAAAATAAGTCTTCTAGATTTTTAATTAAAATTCACCTTATACAAACTGGTTGTCATGCCTATTTCAAATGCAATGCCTTGTTTTCCTTTTTTTCCATTCCCCAAACGCAGGCAGCTGTATTTCCTCCAGTCTTTGTTTCAGGCTTAAAATAATTATCTACTTTCTGAAATCTAATTGCTTCATTTAATTGTGTAATGCAAAAAGCTCAGTAACACACGCTGTATCTCTGAGCTTTCTGTGGCACTCGGCATGTTCTTCATTCAAGCTTTTTGGTTGAGTGTTTTTCAATTTAATTTTATTTTTAAACACTGTGTTTCCTTCAGTTATCAAAATGTGGTTTGTGCTATTCTTCCCATTCCCTGCATTGATTACCTATGTCCTTAAAATGTGTTCCAGCATGGAAAATATTTTTCTAAGTTGTTTTTCCTCTTTGATTTATTACTTCTTTTGTTTGCCAGTGTTTTTATTGCAAGGATGCACTGGTAGAATTGCAATCTTTCAACCATATACCATAAAAATAGGAATTGTGAGGGTGAGATAAGGGGTTGAGGTAGGAGTTTTGAGTAAAAAGTTCAAGAACTTTTGAAGAATCTATTTTTGACTTCCTAAAAAAATCTTTGTAGCTGAGGATTACTTAACGTTAAGAGGGTGTGTTGCAATGGGTTCTTGGAATTGTAGGTTTAGAGAAAAGGAAGCACAGCTTTACTCAGCTGCTGGAAAAACCCAGGATAATGCAGGCTTCTGTGTGGGAATAAACTCACAGGCACTCTTAATGATTAAATTGGCATAAGATTCATGCTACTGTTTAATTCTTGAGAGCATTACACATTTATTTCTTAAGAGATTTAAAATAACAGGTTTGTTCTTGTAAAATTTTATGTAATATACGTTATTAAAATTTATTAAGTTAGTAATACTGGTTGAGTTTAAGTTCAGCAATTCCTGTGATTTGGTCAGCGTTGGAAGTTGAAAACTTTTTCATCATTTTTCATATATGCTTTATGTACAGTTCTTGTGTTGATGGTAACTTTCCTTCAGCTTGGGGTTTAGTTTGTCAAAGAAAAGGGTTAATGCTGTATTTCTGGCTGCTCACAGTTCTTAAGGCAGCTTTCGAAGTAACCAGCTATTGGAGCAAAGTTAAGGGTTTGGTGTGTATTCTCTAAGGCTCTGAGGAGATTGGGATATAAAAATAACATCTCTAAAAAAGGTTTTGAGGATTATATCTCCAATCCAAGGTAGTAAGTACCTCTGCTAAGGAAAGCATGCCAAATTTGTATGTCTAATGCCTCAAAAAGTTATCAGATTGGCATTTTTATTTACTTCATAGTGTTCAAGCCTTTAGACCAGGCTCTTGTGCTCTGTGAAGTTACACAGAGATAAAATTGGACCATTGTCATCAGAGATGTAAAAACCATCCAACTGGGCTTTTCTGTGGTAGGCATTGTATGTACAGGTGAGCCTGGTTTTATAGAACTTTCACATAAAGCAATAATCTTGCCATTAAAAATGTTCACAATTTTATAATGTTGTTTTCTTTTCCATTTCTTAATTCTGTTAGTCCCATTGATCCCAGCAGGACTATTAACTTCATAAAATAATTTGCAGAATTTAATCACTGAACACTTCTTATTGTGGTCTGACTTTTAGAGGAGTTTTAACAGCTGTTCTGGAAGTGTACACACTACTTGTGACAAAGATGTGTCCAAAGGGATGTATGAA
This sequence comes from Antrostomus carolinensis, assembly GCF_000700745.2. Lineage (NCBI taxonomy): Eukaryota > Metazoa > Chordata > Aves > Caprimulgiformes > Caprimulgidae > Antrostomus > Antrostomus carolinensis. Next base: position 5,919 of record NW_010340496.1, read on the forward strand.
GACTGCATTTCTGTACAAGAGTTGGTAAGTGATTTTTGCTTGCAAACCTGGTACCAGATTTTATATACAGTGAGCATATAAACCATGAGAAAAGTCTGGTAGAAAAGTTAAACTACAAAACTTTTCTTGTCATTAATGTCTTGAGTATTTACAGAGTTTTCACTTTAGAGTTCTGATCAAAACAAGCTCGCCTTTTCCCCATTCTTTTTCAGAATTTATAATTGTTTTTAAAAACCCCTTTTTTATTTTTAAGGAAAAGGTTCCCGCATCTGTTAAATAAAAAAGAACTAAATATGTGAACAATTGAGCTAAAAGCTTATTTTTTTTTCCCAACTAGTGGTCTGCCTGAGAGGTGCTTCCTGTTTTTATTAGGCATATTGCCAAATTTTGAAAAAAGTTGTGGAGAAATGAGAATTAAAAGGGTGCAGCACCTGGTAGGTCTGAGCCCAAGGTTTTGGGGATAAAAATCTTTTTTTTTCCTCCTTTATCTTATACTCAGTGTGAGCAGAATTTAATCACAGCCTCCTGGCTGTAAAGTCCTAAATGTGAAAAACCCTGGTTAGCCTGAATTACCCCCAAAGCCATTATTCATTCCCATGGCAGGCAGCGTGCAGGGCAGCACATGGGACACGCGGCTGCAGCACCGCTGCCTTCAGCCTGGCCCAGCCAGCTGGAGAATGCTCGGAAGCTGTTACTAATTGTGAGATTTGCTGCAGTCTCTGGTCAGTGACCATATCAAAAATCCAAGTTCCAAGTGCAGGAATGTGAAATGAAATTTCTTGTCTGAATTCTCTCCTTTTGGTTCCACTGCCCTGTTGGGACAGACCGCAGGGCTAGAAATTAAGACATTTAACTCTCAATGTTTTTCTAACCACCACTTTAGCACATGGTGCTTCCATTTCTGTATGCAGCTTGAATGGTGAAATTCAAACTTGTGTGTTTAACTGCATGTTTGTGCATGAAGTAGCTAATATACATGCAGATGAATTAAAACTAATTAGAGCTAAAACCAGCAGAGTGTACATTTCTGCTAATGGCTACTTGCAGCTCTGTTATGTGCCACCTAAATGAGTTATTCACTGTGGACCTGCTCAAACAATTTTCTGTAAAATTTATTCTACTTTTTACCAAAAAAAAAATAGCACTTTGATGCTAAAGAACTTAATCTCTCTGTAGAATATGTGCGATTCTTTAAATCAAAATGTCAAATTCCATATCTGGTCTGTGAATTTTAAGGGATATTAAATGTTATGGTATATCTTAGATGTCTATATTTAGCCCATGCAGTATTTTTTTCCTTTAATTTCCTCGAACTTCACAGTTGCCAGCACTCCAGCCCTGACTCACTTTGAACATTTATTGAAGAGACCAACTGAGTAAATAAATAAGAATTTAAACCCCTTAGTTTCATGTTAGACAAACGTAGTAAAACATGAACATGAGTAAGTACCTTAATGTGAGCAACAAACTGTGGATGTTGATTGCAAGGGTATCTCTGTGGATGGGACCCTCGTTTTCCATCCTGCATTCAGTACATGAATAAAGTGTTGGGGAAGGAAGGAAGGTGTCCAAGCTGCTTCAGTGCTCAGCCAAGATCCCAAAGAGTCTTTGAGCTCCTCGGTGTATGTAAGTGATGCTTGTGCTCCCTACAGCCTCTGTGGGTAACTAAAACCAGCTGGAGCATGGCATAGGATACTCAGATCATTATTTTCTCCCTAGGAATATCTCCTCCTTTCTACTTGTGTTGCCTAAAGTAGGAATGGACATGGGAATGAGTGAGAAATCCTCAGCTCTAGAAATTCCTGATTCTCCAGTAATCATTTCTATCAGATAAGCTACTAAGTAGCGTGAAAGGACCAGATCATTTTCCAGACTAAGAGCCAAAGACTGATTTCATCTGTTTTTCATAGAATCATAGAATTGCCTGGTTGGAAAAGACCTCTGAGATCATAGAGTCCAACCATACCTGTCCACTACTAAACCATATCTTCGAGCACCTCATCTAGCCATCGTAATTAAGGTTTGCAGAAGTGTCAAGATCATCAGCCTCGAAGTAGATACCATCGCAAAAACAGCTGGAGTTCTTAACCAATTTTAAGATGAATCAACACCTTTGAAAATCCTGAGGTTGCTTTTGCAGATAACGTAATGCCATCATTTGTGGATTTCCTAGGTTAATATTTGTACTGTTTTGCAGAGTATTATTATTATTATTATTATTATTAGGGATACTTGCGATTAGGTTGAACTGAATTTTTTTGAAGGGTGACTTTTAATAACCGGTAACTCAAAGAGGATTGTGCCATGTCTTCTACCAGAAGAGGCCTCCCCAGCAAAGTCTGACATCTGTTGTTCACATCTGAGTTGTGGGGAACTCAATTTGTTTTGGGAGGTCTGAGAAGTTCCCACAGGCTAATTCAGAGGAATTAGAGAAAGAATTATGGAGAAATTAGATCATGGTTTATTTTATTTAAACGGTACCTGAAGTGCCCCGTAGGCTTGTCCCATTTTCTCCTTTAAAAAGTTACTTTCATCCCTTATCTCCCTCCTGCAAACTCGTCCCCCCAGCCACATCATTAAATGTTGAATAAGTGTAACACACAAGCCTGAGGGAGGACAAACACTCATTTTCTTGGTGGTTTGAAGAGGACTTTGACATTTCTTGAGTCACCTCTAGTTATTCCGCCAGCCTGTTCCAGTGGTTTTTAATGTATTCAAATAGGATACGACAACCTCAGCTAGGGAAAAAATGGGCATGGATGGAATTGCCATGGTACCTGTAAGCAGGTCAGGGAATATCCTGTTTTTGAAATGTTATCATGTCAAATGTTACAGCAGCAGAAGCAGCTTCCTGTTTTTTCTATGCAAAGAGAAGTAATAGGGAGCTGCTGGCTTAAGAATGCTGCCAGCTTCTGTCAGTCATGTATTTTGGTACTACAAAGGTGGCATTATTAAAGGCAGATAAAAAAAACCTCTAATCATGCAACCAAACTGAACCCTAGGAGCTGAAAACCCTTCCTTTGTACACTCATAAACCTTGCTAAGAACTAACTAGTGTCCATATACACAGGCTTTTCTGCAGCATTTAAGCTGCAAACTGGGCCAGGTAAGAGATGCTGTCTCTATGAGCACTTAAAATTGTGAGTCAAGAACCTTCCCCATCATGACTACTGGACATCCTGACCTTTCTGCAGAATGTATGATAAAACAACTCAGTCCAACAAAACATCGCTGGATTTGGTACCTAAAAATTTAAATTGTCACTCTAGATTTTGGCAGGCATTAAATTTGATGATTCTGTTTACAGCAAAAATCTGGTACTGCAGAACTCATTTTCATTGTATCATTTCTATATTCCCATTATTAGTGGCGTATCCATGGACATGTAGCAGGTAAATGTTGAATACTTATGCAAGGAACATTACTGTTTGTACACTGCTTAAAGAGATATTGAATCAAACTTGTGCCATGTTATTTTGGTGAAAGGAAACTGTACAGTTTATTATGGGAGACAAAGTGTTGGACATGAAAATGACACGTCTCCCAAATCCTGATATGCTTGGGAATGTGTATATAAACTTATCTGTGTGTGTGTGTATAGCCTGTGTATACACATGCATACATACACACACCCTTAAGTAAAGTTATTTGATATAATCTGGAAAACAAGAGTTTCCTGACAGGGCTGTTTCTCAATACTGCTTCTCAAATTTACATCTATCACTTATAAGCTCTATACTATCTCTGCAAAGAAATACATCCCTCTGACAATCTCCAGGAGCAGCCCTAGTTTTGCTAGAAACAACTGTGTTGTATTTCTGGGCCAACAGTAAATACTGAGTACAAGTTCAGGGCCAGCTGCTGCATCTTCAAGATCAGACAGATCAAAAGTGATTTTAAGCCATTGTTTAAATCTTGCAGTTTTAAATGCAAGAGTTGGCTGAATTCCTAGTATATGTTAGTCTTCAGTTACTGTAGTTTTCAGCATTTTCCTTGACTCTAATATTTTGGGTCAATACAAAATCTGTGATGCTGACATTAACCCTCTGTTCTCTTCCTTGTTCCTTCTCTTGCAGGCAGCAGCTGTAGACACCAAAGAAATAATTTAACAGGCACAGTGCAGTTTAGAAACAATGTACCTGACCAAAATGAGTGGAAGAATCCTTCCTTCTTGTTCTGCGTGCACTTTCGTGGTGCTCCTAAATGATCACAGCAGAAGATAGGTGAGTCCCTGCTATTTCGGTCTCTGGCTTCACAGGTAAAATGTACAAAGAATGAGTTAGTGGCAAGTTCCTCAATGGCTTTTGTGGCGAGGGCAACAGTTCACTAGACCAAAACTGCCAAATTAATCTCACCTTGGCTAGACTTAATGTTTCACATTCGTCTATGAAGAAATGTTGATTCCCGGAAGTTTTAGGCATCAGCATTTAAAATTGTTTAAGGGACAACAGGAAGTTATAAGTTTATTTGGATTTGTGAGAGGACCTGACCTGTATTTGGAGTACTGATTGATTGATGATACGTAGCACACAAAAGGAAAAAGCAACCGATATTCCTCTAGCTCTTTGCGCAAAAGCTTAAGTGTATTGTGGCAGCTTAACTCACAGGCCTAAGCTAGAACCCGTTAGTGAGTCAATATTTATGTTGACACTTTTAAATGTGAATTACAAGGCAAACAGATGGTATGGTCAAAGGGTCTTTAATATGAACTGTGTTCAGGAGAACAAGGAATTTAGCTTTGAAATAAATCATTTGCCTTGCTTGTTATGGCCCAGATGAACAATGTCAGCTCTGCTGGTTTTTTCTATTATGAGTTATTCCCCTTTATATCTCACACGTGGCTTCCAGCCATTTCCTAAATGTTTTTTTGTTACTCTTGCTTTGTTTAAGGATTAACTTAAGACAACAACAAGGCTTTTTCAGCTTTTGTCCACCTTCCTAGAAAGAATGATTTCTTAACCAAGAGCAGGACTACCTTTCAGATCTTTTTCTCTTGTTCTTTCTCGTGCAAGCTACTCACCAAATAATCTTACTTTCAGCAGCTAGATTGTAAATGGCTTTTTATTTAATAACTGCCAGCATTAATTAATTGTAATTTGAGAAAAGCTGTGTAAATATCTCCATATAAAGGAACATGGCATTCAGGCAAACAGAAAAAGGCGAAAGGAAAACTTGAGTGACTAAGAGTATTATCTGGCACAACATAGGAACAAATGTTTTGTTCGTAGCTAAGATGAATCAAAGGACTACACATTAAGACCTTGATGGCCTTGATCAAAGGACTACACATTAAGACCTTGACGGCAGCTGAGGACACGCTGGATCAACCCTCAGGTGAAGCTCAACACACTCTTGTAAGATGCTTGAACTCAGAGGAGTGACCCACTGGGTCAAGAAGCCCAACCTCCTGATCCTTGATATCAGATGCTGCTGCCATCCTGCCTTCTCTGTGAGGCAGTGCAGGTTCTCCCTGCTGCACACCTCGCCCAGGTCGCATGCTGCATGCTCTGGCTTTCTGGATTTGCAGGGAATTTTGCTCAAAGTCATGACAATTTTTCACAAGCTAAGGATGAGACCACTTGCAGCTCCGTTGGGTTATGTGTTGACAAGCATGTGCTTGTCTGCCTTCACAGGTAAAACGTACAAAGAATGAGTTAGTGGCAAGTTCCTCAATGGCTTTTGTGGTGAGGGCAACAGTTCACTAGACCAAAACTGCCAAATTAATCTCACTTTGGCTAGATTTAATGTTTCACATTCGTCTATGAAGAAATGTTAATGATTCCCGGAAGTTTTAGGCATCAGCATTTCCTGTGTTTGTTAGTTAAACATTGGAGTCGTGTACGCTGAAGGGTAAGGACAGACCAATACAGCAGCAAGCAGGGAAGGAATTTACTTAAAAAGATGCTATGATAATTTTGCAAAAGAGGAGAAGCACCACTTACTATATTTCCATTATTTTTCTTAATATTTTTTTATCAAGCTGACTTGAGCACTGTTCCCAAAAGTCTTGTTTTTTTTCCTCTGGCAAAAATAGAGCTGCTTTTTCTGAACTGTTGTCTGTTTTCCCTGAAGGTTCTCTTTTGACTCTGGTTGCTTTTAAATGTCACTCTGCTGCTTAAGGCTACTAGTAGGTGGTCTGAACTGAATGTTTACTATTATGTGACTTATAACTATACTTATTTTCCATGTCAGATCCTGACCTAGTAGCCGCCTTCTTCTCAAAATGCCAAAGGTGAAGTTTAGTTTTAAATTACTTGGTTGCCTAGGCAGAATTGCTCTTAATCAGAGCAGGAAAATAATATTGGGAAATAAACTTTCTTTAATAGAATTTAAGACATCGCATCTATTGGCAGACAATTTCATCTGAGCCTCAGGATCACCTTGAAACTGGGGACATTTTTTTTGTCACAACACGTTGCTGCCATTGCAAGTTTCCATAGTTTTTAGAATTTTTATCTGTTGTAGTTTTCTTAATGAATTTGTTTTGAGGCCATGTTGTTTTTCAGTCACCATCTCAGGAAATTCATTTCAGCAAATGAATATTTTTAGTAAATACTGTGAAGACAGTGGAGAGTTCTGAAATGGTGAAAATCAACATTTAACTCATGTACATAAACCAGTTATTCACTGAAAGCATCATTTATATTGTCATTTGCCTATAAGCTGAAGCTGGTTGCAGAGAAGAATAATTTTCCTTATTTACACACATATGATTTGGGACTAACACCTTACCAACATTATTATCTTCACATATATAGGTTAATATTTCAATTCAGCATGCATCTGAATAATGAAGATAGTGATTGCTGCACACAATTTCATGCAGGCAATGTGCATGTAATGAAAGGTATGTTATCACTTGAAATCTAGTCAGTTAAGGATTAAAAATAGGTTTAAGTGCTATATGAGATATCTTTATTTTTTAAATGCTTTTATCTACCTTACTACAGTGTGAAGGGCTAATAACAGAGGATCCTGAGTACGTAGAAATCATGGCCCAGTTTGCTTAGTGCCTACTCCAAAGCCACTTGAAACAGTAGGAGCCTTTGTATAGCAAAATGAAAAGAAAATATTTTTTTCCTTCAAATGCTGATTTACAGGAACAGAAGTTCATATGCAAATCCTTTTTATTCTAGTCAGACTACTTATAAATCTCATTCTATATATTATTAAAATAATACAATCTTTTTTTTTTTTTTTTCTCTCTTAACAGATCTCAAAACATTCTAAAAGCTGAAGCCTGAATTTTGAAATTATGCATAGAAACCAACTCCCACTCTCTCCTGGGGTCTCACAAAATAAAGAGGTGAAAGGCTCAATGTCTCTAGAGCTCACTCTGGGATCAGTGCATGCATATACAAGGTGTTTTGGAATGAAAACAGCATCATTCTCTTTTCTTGGCAATTGATTTTTTACATACCCTGAGAGATTGCCATGGCTCCGAAGCTCTAAGCTCCAGGCTTGCAAAAAGAGTAATTTAATTCCAGACCAGTTAAAATGGACAAGACAGACAAACCTTGGGCTGTTAAATCCAAAGCAACGAAGCCGATAACAGCACTGCTTCCTTCTCTGGACATTCACATTCATTTTACTTCCTTTCTTACAAACAAGCTGTGCTGTTTCTCGCACGTATCCAGCATCCCAGCCCAGATTCATCTCGTGCTGGTTTAGACGTCTAACTGCGCTCCCACAGCAGGAGTCTGGCTGCCCTAGGCTGCCTCTGTACTCAATGAGAAGAGACAAACATCTTGAGCAGGTGATTCATGGACCACACCAAAGATCTGAATCACTCCCATGGAGTGGCTCTCTTGCTTCACTGATTACAGAGGCAACTGGGGGTAAATGGGTTCATGATGTAGGTGGTCAGCCAGGTGGAATGTATCCAAACTTGTTCTAGTTAGTCAGGAGTTGCATTATCACAGCTGGTTCTGTATTCTTGACTCTAGACAGTTGCTTCTTCCAATATTATTCACAACTATGTCCCATGAATCTAGCCTTTCCTAAAAGTCTGCTTTTTAAAACCAAATGTGTAGCTAAATAATGTGCAACCCTATTGCCCTGAAATTACAACTGAATGCACTTTTAGGTAGATATCTTTCATTATAGTTCCAAAAACCCTGTTTGAAGATGTGCTGAAATCAGTACATTCACTTAGTCTAGACTACGTTTGCATTAGATAGAATCATAGAAGCATAGAATGGTTTGGGTTGGAAGGGACCTTAAAGATCATCCAGTTCCAACCCCCCTGCCATCAGCAGGGACACCTTCCACTAGACCAGGTTGCTCAAAGCCTCATCCAGCCTGGCCTTCAACACTTCCAGGGAGGGGCCATCCACAACTTCCTTGGGCAACCTGTTCCAGTGTCTGACCACCCTCAGACACTATTAGGGGTATTTTTAATTAGGGATATTAGGGGTATTTTTCTCTCCAGATTGAAATAAATGATACTTAGCTTTAGAAATTCTTTCTAGCTCAAGTGAATATCTGCTGCTGTAAATCCATGCAAAAAAGACAGCAGCTGCAATAATTCTGAACTGCAAATTGCACAACTGAGGCTGAAACTAAGCTGAAAACCTTTTTGAGTTCAGTGGGTTTGTACCTAAGTGGACATATGTGGTTTTGGTTGCAGAAATAGCAGCTAAATTTGGAAAATATTTATGGTCTTGACATAGGTATGATTCCCATTAAAATAAATAGTGTGTAAGTTCATCTGCTCTCTTAAGAGTTTTCTGCATAACTCCAGTCTCCTGTGTGTTTTGTGGAGACTTTTCTTCCTATCAGATACAGTAAATCCAACTCAAAACCCTTTGAAATTTCAGAGCAGCCAATTCTGATTTGATTTACACCCACCTAAATCTGACATAGATCCATGTAGACCCATGTTATATACATAAAATGTCAATGTAAAGAACTGTGTCAAGGCATGGTTTCTAGAAGTCATGGCTTCTGTTGCTGAAGGGCTGACACATTTACTAGTGCACTTATCTTTATACATGGGCATAACCATTAATTACCTCTGTCCTCTTCTCTATAGGCCACCTTCCAGCCTCTTCCCCTCTTGTTCCTTCTCCCTCAGGCAAAGAGTCTCTTCTGTCGAGCAACCTCTGGAGACATTTGTTACGGTAACAGAAGAGTTCAGGTCACGTCTGTCTACTGACAAAAGAATAATCAGTGCTGTTGGCAAAAATCCTGTTCTTTCATCTATTCAGTTTGGTATGAAATGCCTGAAGTGTCTTCAAAATGCATTTTGCTGATAAGTCATTAAGTCATCTATAAAGGACAAAGAGTAAATAAGGTACCATCAGCTCAACTCAGAAAGGAAAAAAAAATAGGTGTAGGCAATCTTGGACTATTTTCAGCAGATGTTTTATAGGAGCGTAGGGTGGCTTTGAGACTCACAAAGGAAATTTCAGTACAAATGGACCATAAAGCACTCTGTGGGCAGAGAAAGCAGCGGATGCCACCCCTCGCTGCTGTGAAGCGAATGGAGGAGCGCTTTGCTGCTTCACCTTCTGGTGAGAAGCTCTTCCTCACGGCGAGTGGGTGGCAGCAGGTGGTTGTCCTCAGAACCACCGTGCTGGCAGGGAAGGCAGCTCGGCACAGCCGGACCCCGACACCTCGCCGTGCAAAACTTGCTGGTGAGACGGGGGCAGGAAGAGGTTGCTGTTATGCTGAGCTTAGATAAACATTAGGATCTAATTTATCATGTGACAGGAAAGGAAATCTTTTTTTTTCTCTCTTCTCCCTATTTTTAACAGCTTTTGTTTGAATTTCATCACGTGATTTTGAGGTGCAAATGGATTTTTAACCTGGATCTCTGAACTGATTACTTTGCTGTCAGCTGATTTAGAGTATGGCTCTTTCTGGACATGTCTACAAGAGTTACATCTCACTACATGACACGGACAGGGAGACAGACCTCTTGCTGAACTTATAAAAGGGATATCATACTCATTTAGTTAAAAAGATTAGAGCTGCTAGTGCTTTTGATGTTGTACAGTATATCTTGGGTTACATGCCCAGGAGGAAGAAAAAAGGAAACTGTTTTTCTTGTATGACAAAGTAAATAGGAATGCTGGAAATATTTTGGTATTTTTCAGTAAATACCTGGGTGTTCTCGTTATTATTTCATGTGTATTATGTACAACACAGAGCATTATGCAAAGATCTGTTATTCAGTCATATTTGTGGTACTTGAAGCCCTGACCCTACACTGATCTGCCCTAGGCTATGGTGGACTGCACACAGAGGTAGTGATATGGCTTCAAAATCAGACCTTTCAGATATTTTTGAAGCAACTCAGTAATTCTGCTGTATCCACAGTCTGGACTTTGAGCGTAGCATTCACAAAGCGAGGTGCCTACCAAAGGTATTTGCAGTATGTCATGTGGGAGGCTTATTCCTTAACTAGGATATTGTGGATTCAAGTTTCCTCCTGGACTAAGGGCATGAATAAATACCTGGCTCTTTATACATCAGGAAACAGTGCCTCCCTTTTACATAGCTGACATTTATATGCCATGGGAATGCTGTTCCCACCTGAGGCTGCAACCCATTTCTCAACAAAGTGCCTAAGCAATGACATTTCCATCTCTCCTCTGAAACTTGTGTATAGAGTGATACATGATTTAAAGGTGACAAAGATAAAGGTGACAACTCCTTGAGGCCGAGGTGGGTCTACAGGTAAAGCCTTTTAGATGGTAAATCCAAGCCAGAGGAGCTGGGAAACCTGAATGCAACAGTCTGTGCCTTGTTAACAAACTGGTTGAAGTGAAGATGAATATATGGAGTTCATTCACATTTATTCTCCATTTCAGAATTGTGTGGAAGGTTCTTTGCTTTCATAATAAAGCCTGATTATAGTTGGTAGCTGGTATGACTGTTTATTTTTGGTTTTAACCATTTAAGAACAAGCCAAAACTTAGTTTCAAAAGAAAAAAACCACCACATTCCAAGTCATCCCAAACTGAGAGAAAAGGTAATGACATCTTTTAGGATCTAGGTGAATACCAAGGTTCACTTATGAATTTATTCTACATAAACTGGCTCTGAGATCAGTTAATCTGACTGGATGCATTGCAATGTCCAGTTTGATAGAGATTATCAATTCTGAGCCTATTATGGTGTTTACCCTTTTGCCCTCACATTCAAAAAGTCTCTGTTTGAGTCATATGTTAAACAAAAATCAATCAGGCCAGATTCTTTCTGTTAACATTATTAGTTTTCAATTTTTATGTGTGATGAGTTGAAGTGAAATTGTGTTTGTTCATGCAGCTGTAAATTCTACTTTATTTTTCAGTCTTGTTTTGGTTTTGCTGGAAGAGGTTTTTTTGAAGATTCTACCTTGACAGCTCCTTAGACTGAAGTCTTCTTCATCCACGGAAGTGGTACAGCAAAGTAATCAAGATGAAAGGTGAGGATTTTACCTTTCCTGGCATGCACCCTCCACCCAAATTCTGGCCTGGAAGGACTTTCTCGACTTGCAACATTGGTTAGGCAGAGCCAGGTCCAAACAGTTTCAGCACAATTTGAACTCTGACTCCCAAAGGATGAGGACAAAATAATGAGCACTGTCCTATCAGTAAAGGTATCTCATGACTTCATCAGCCTCACCAACACAGCTGACACACCTGAGAAACATATTCACAGGGAACAAAAATTCAGACCTCAGCTTAGGAAGGGGCAAGACACAATCTATAAGGTCTGCAGTGAAGACTTAGTGCTCGGCAGTGACCCAGCCACAGGGAAAACCTCAGCGTTGGGAACCAGTTCACTGCACTGGCTCTTGTATTCAGATCTCTGTCACTATGCTGGATTTGTTTATTGCTTGTCAGCAAGATAATACCCTTAAATTCTTGAAAATATTTTGAAATGTGTAGTTTTTTTGTAATTTTTCAGTTTCTTTTCCAAAAGTAGTTATGGTTCCAACTCTACACATTGTTCCTTTCTGAAGAAAATTCAGAATTTTTAAATAAATTTCTGAATTCATTGAAGCAACTGCAAGTGTGGAAACTTTGGCTGGGATGAAATTCCATAGTCTTTGTTGTCAGTGGAAAAATTTTGCTTTTCTGGTCATAAAGAAGCCTAAGAAACCTGATTGTAATTAGTTGGTGGTAGCTTATTTTATCATACTTTGTTATGCCTCACATTTTATTTAAAATAAAATAAATAATAATAAATTTTAAATAAAATGCAATAGTTCAGGCACCATAGTTCAGCTGCAGGGGTCCATAGCTCGTACCATTTGGAGAACAAGAGGAAAAAAAGAGCATTTCTTCATATGCCTTTACCATTTTGTTTGTAAAATATGTTTTTCCTCCTCTCAGAATTAACATGTAATACCCTTCTTTTCCTCAAAAATATTTTTTCTACAAATGTAAGTGTGAAATCTAGAAACTGTATAAACTGGACCTCGAGTAGATCAGTGGATGTAATGTCCGAAATGGTTGTTCTGCTACTACAGGTGGAAAGACTATTTTGCCTGTAGGGTGTTACTTGAAGAGCTGATGCCTAGACTATTATTCATAAATATTTTCACCATGAAATCAGTAATTTTCAATACTGAGGGCTTTCTGCTAAAAATCAAGCAGGCTGTCACTTTGATATTAAACGTGCAGTATAAGTGACAACAAAATGAAGATAGCAGTGGGGAAAAAACTTTCATTTTCCAAAAAGGTACTCTGATTTATTTTTTTAAATAATGAGCAAGAGGAATGTCTTTGATTTTTTAAATGCTTTTCAGTTTTTAAAGTATCACTTTACTAGACTGGTTTCAGTTTGGCTTATTTATAGTTTTATATCACCCTCCTGCATATTGCATTATAGAGGAAGGAAAGAATTATCTGAAATCCTAGTCTGAGAGGTAAGGAAACACCATCTCTCCTCTTCTTCCAATACATTTTCATCCTATGTATTCATGACCATGCTTAGAAAACCGTGTTTGTTTTTCACATGCACATGAAGAGTTTAAGTATTTTTACTAGTGGTTTGCTAAGCTTTTCAACAAGAAGGTCAATCTAGCAGGGTATTTTTGGGTTCTTGAAAAAATCAGACAAAATCTGCACCTGTGGTGTATAAGGAATACAGTCGTTGGTGAATTGCATGCCAATTACAGGAGACAATTTTGTTGATACAGGTAAAGACAGAGAGTTTGGGACAATGAAACAGAAGCATTTATCTGTATAAATGTGCTTAGAAATAAAGAGCTGATTATGTTCAAGGTAATCTTCAGGACCTAGTTTGACCCCAGAAATACATGGCTGTGGTTCATAAGCATGGCCCAGAGTCTGTTGATAGTTCTATATTACCGTGAATTATGTGAAAGAAACACTCAGTGTAGGTTTAACCCTCAGTAGTAGGTTGGAGAAGAGGGCCATGTGAATGATGCCTTCCTTCCTCCCCTCCCACGATCATTTTAAGTAGTTTATGTTAAAGTCGAAGCTTCTAAGTTCTTAATATATCAATATATTTATATCAAAGCTTATATCATTGAGCTATACAGAGACTATTTGACAACACAGGTTAATTCATAACATTGGGAGGTTTCCTGAGGAAGAGAACAATTGATTTTGGAAATTTTTTTGCTACTCTTTCTATACTGAAAAGTCAGATCTCAGTATTTATGCAATTACACTTCAATGGTGTAATTACTCAGCATTAAACCTGTGCTAACCAGTATTTGGCAGAACTCGTGATTTGAATGTGCCTCATAAAATTTGGCTTTTTCCTTATAGTTCCAGCTCCCATAGTTATGTGATTATAGCAGAAACTTTGAGAGGGAAAAGAAAAAATAAAAATCTCGACCTCATGGCTGTAGAGGAAAAGCTTAAAAATGTGACCTGAATTCACCCTACAGGCTCAAATACCAAAGGGAAAGAACACAATGTAGTAAGTTTGTAAATGTAAAGATTTTAATATTTGAGGGAAGGAAGAATGACTCGTTAATGATCCTTTCTATCCAGTGCTATAGGTGTTGATATGTTGTATTTACAAATTAAGTACCATGTAATCCAGTCACAAAACAGCACAACCACCTTCAGTGCAGGGACTGCTGCTTTTTGTCCTGATGTGCCTCTGTCTGTGTGGCTGCCCCGTGGTGCTTTTCAGAGCTTTCCACTATAAAAGCAAGAATAGGGCCCCAAATGCAAATAATTTATTTATAAAAGTAACACAGATGGAAGAGAGAAAAGAGATTTTTCTAAGCTTTGCCTACAAACTCGAACCTTACTCGGGCGCATGGAAAAAGTTTTAGGAACATGATCATCCCGGAACAGAGTAAAAACTATATAAACCTAAATGGAAAACATTTATTTGCTGTTTTGGAAACAGCTTACATGGGGAAAAAAAAAAAAGAGTTCTCTTGTCAGCGTAGCCAAAGCCCATTTCCTGAGGGGAATAAGCTACACCGGCAAAGTCACCCCTTGCTGGAGCTGCGCTGGGGACATGGTGGCACTGCTTCCTCACAGGGTGAGGAGGGAGAAGCCTTCATCGCCCACGCCGAGCCTGCGGACAGCACGCAGACCTCCTATGAATTATGGTGGGACCATGGATCATTACACCCCTTCAACTGTTGTTCTCTGCAGGCCGCAGACCCACACAGGCACTGGATCCTCCAGCTGCCTCACTCATCAGGGAGATGTTAGTTACACCATTTTATTAGTTAAAACCATCACCTCACAGCTCTGTGAGACATAAGGCTTGAACATATGTTTGAATGTGAGGGAAATGTTTGAATGTGAGGCGATGGGAGCAGGCTGAGGTGATGGCGGTGGGCTGAGGCGATGGGAGCAGGTGAAGGGCCAGAGGACAGGCTGAGGCGATGGCAGTGGGCTGAGGTGATGGGTGTAGGCAAAGGATGAGAGGGCAGGCTGAGGTGATGGCAGGAGGCTGAGGTGATGGCAGCAGGCTGAGGTGATGGCAGCAGGCTGAGGCGATGGCAGTGGGCCGAGGGATCGGGGCAGGGCCCAGCTCCTGCTCGGCAGAGGCAGCGCAGCGTTGGCAGGAGCGGGCAGACCCGC
>NW_010340497.1:0-6885 GCF_000700745.2 Antrostomus carolinensis
CTTCCTTCCTTCCTTCCATTTTTTTTCATTTATTTAGAATGGTTGTCATTTACTTCATTTCAAATAAAAAAGAGCTCTTAGGGGCATGCAGTAACACTAAGGACAAAGAAAGAGAGAGATAAAGGGGTAGTATGTTCTTCTAGTGAAAAAATAAGGATCATTAACTTTAGAAGGTAAGACAGGGGTTTTTTAGTGCCTGGAGAAGAATGGCTTGTAATGATGAAGCAGCAGTATAGGCGGAGGCCCAAGATGTTTCACAGCCATAACAACAAAAACTCACCACTGTACAAGGCCTATGAAACTGACTTTCACCTTATGTTGGTGAAATTCTCAGGAAATTCTGTAGATTTATTATCTTCCACGCTAATTTTTTTTTTTTTTTATCTTCTAATACTGTGTACCTACAAATTTCAGGAGAGTGGATGCTATTTAGGTTGGCTCCTACAAGATCACCTTCATTCCCAGATCCATGTTAAATCCCCCAGTGGGATCTCTGATGAAACCCTATTAACCTTGGGCTGTCGAAAGGATCTGCACTTCTGAACTAAAGCTCAGTGTTTCCTGCATAATTCAGTAATCTAAAACACTGAAAACAGCCTAGATATTAATGACAGTTAACCAGCTGAACCTTAGTTCTCAGGGAAACAGTGCAGCTAGGCAGGTGAAAAAATCCTCAGACACATAATTCAAAGGCTATCATGTAGGAAAAAGGTTAGAGGCACTGTCTTTTTGCAGAGAGCATTTGTGAAATCCCTGCTGTAATCATGAGTCCATTTCTGACATCTGTTCTACAAAAACTAAGTTGAAAATACTGAATATCATTCAAGTGAAAGTTACCATAATGATTCAGTCTAGAAAACCTTCAGTACCAAAATAAAGAAATTTAACATATCTCATTTTTTTTCCAGAAGAGTAAGAGGCATCCTGATCATGCTTCAGAAGTACCTAGGCAGAGAAGAGAGTTCTGACAGTAGGAGGTGCTCTGAACCACCAAAAAAATATACCACCATGCACCAACTAGAAGTTATTTCAAGAAGGGAAATGACAGGCAGATTGTTTAACCGTTAGACTTACTGACTCCTGAACTTAATACATTGTTCTTTCTTTAATATCTTTTAATCAAATCTATGCATCTTTATAAATTACATCTTATAGGACAAACTATAGACTTAGTTCTGAAATTACTTGGTGAGCTTCTGCTGAGGATTCGTGGGATGACTCCCATTATGAACTCCTAGGGTTGCATCTCTTCACAGGGTGAACTTTCTATTTCTCTATTGCTTTAAGCTGCCTCTCCTTTCTGGGGTGCAACACAAGAGTTGCTGACTTCTTAGAGTCATAGACCTCAAAAGATCATCTCATACATCCTTTTGTGGGAATGGGAGCTTAGATAAGACCATCTAACACCCTGTCCAATTGCATCTTGAAAATCTCCAGTGATGGGGACTCCGCCACATCCCTGGGAAGGTTGTTCCAGTGATTGATTGTTTTCACTGCATTTTTTTTTTTTTTTTTGCATCAAGATGAAACCTCTCCTGGTGCAACTTGCACCCATTAATGACTTGATGAACATGACAATATATCACTATATCCCTATCATCCTGAGAACCATCTCTTACAAAGAGTCCAGCATGTCCCTTTCATATTTACACAATCCAGGAAGCCTCTCCTGGGTTCGTAGGAGAAACACTGTATTTGGACAATTTCTCCCTGTAAGGGATCTTCACGGACAAAATAATTCATTTTCCCAATTTTAATACGAAAATTTTAAAAGAGATGAAAGCCACCTTCTTCCTCATTTCACAGCTGAAGGACTTGGCAATGATTTGCCACACTACCACCTCCTCCAAGGCTCTCTTCAAGACTGAAACCATCTTACAGATCTATTTAATTGAGGGAAAAACCAGGACTTTTAAGACTACTTTTCCATCATGTTAATGTGAACTCTTGGTCTTTGAGGCCAAGAGTGTATTTTCACATATGGTTGGCATAATGGGAGAAATTCTCTCCTACTACAAAATACTAAATAATAAGTAGAATAAATTTGTGTGGATACACAAGGTGATGTTTTAGGCAAGGAATCTACCAACTGAAAAGAACTTTGTGTCAGAAAAGGCTGAGGATGTGATTCTGTTTAAGACAGCTCTTATTCCTGAATTGCACATATCAGATGGAAATGATTAAGGGAGCAACAGAAAAAACGCACAATAAGCAAGTTCAAAGAATTACTAAGGAGCTAAAAATAGGTATATTTTTCATACTGTATAGGTATGAAAGGTAGGAAGATCCATTATGTTCATCTAGTCTGCCCAGACATGCAATATGTGCCAAAGACTATCACCCAGTAATTCCTGCATCAATTCGTTACAGACAGTTCCACTCTGAGAGAAATGCTGATAAAGGATGAGATTACAAAACATTTGGGGATGTATAAATCAGTCAGCATGAAATCATAAAGGTGGCAGTTAAATTCTAGGTAAGTTAGTAAGAGGTGCAAGAATGCAGAATCAATGACCATGATTTATTTGAGGTGCAGAAAAGACTGGAGACTGTTCCATTCAGTAATTGATTGGATAGGGGGAGGGGGGAACAAAAAAGGAAAATTAAGTTCAGATGAAACAAAGAAAATTTAAAAGCAAGATGTGAATAGACTCTGTAGTTGGAACACTTCTGTTTGCATTATTTATAATATCTAAGGATATTAAAAATGGGATTTGCAAAAGAATGTAAGGAAATGTCCACACCCCTCTGAAGGTAACAAGTTTGGACAATTTTTTCTGTAATGTTTCATGGGAAAGCCAGTCTCAAGGATAGATAGATGCCACCAGCTGCCTGAGACAGCAACTGATTTAAAAGCAGTAAGAACCATAAAGCTTTTATTAAGAAAGGTGCCTAGGACATATTGTCCTGGACAAAGTAGAATTTTTTTTATTGACTTTGCTTTAGGAATGTATTCTATTACTCATTCTTTCATTGAGAAGAGGAAGCTCGGTGCATTTTGGAAGTAAAAAAAAAAAAAGTCAATAATTATATTTAATAGAATAGGAAACTGAAAAGTATTTAACTTTAGAAAAAAAATTGTCTTAAAGTCACTAAATAATTTTGTGGTAGATCTCAGTACCTGACGGGAGAGTGTCTCAGCTTGTGACAATGTGCTAATAGAGGGAATATTGCAGCCATCAAAAGTGTTTCTTCTCGTACTTATCCTGTCCCGTTCATTTTGTACAGCTAGAAAAGAATAATAATCTCATTTATTGACTTGTAGACATCACCACACAATATAATTTCAGAAGTTTACTAGATAACTATAAGAATCAAAAGGTATGATATTTTAAAAAGAACCTGTGCTTTTAGCTCTGAGTAATGAGGAAGGATGACAATACTTGTTTATGGTCTTTATCTGTATGCTGTTGTCTGGAAAAACTATGTATAACTAATTGAAGGTAGATAATGAATTATCAGCCATTTTGTGACTGGTTTTATTACAGTAAAACCTCTTTCTTCCTTTGAACTTGAATACATGCTGTCATTTTTTTATTTTAACCAATTTAATAAGTGAGGCTTTGTGATAATGGTAGAAATGGACATCTCCAGACTGCTGAACAAGTCAAGAGGTACAGCACCACCACTGACAAAATGTCTCAGCTAGAGGAAGTGTGAAAACTCTACTCCTGCTCTCCTATGAGAAACCCTGAAACAGGAATGAATCATGAACTTGATCCAGTAGTAAGATAATTTTGAAACTTAAATCTCATGCTCCTTCTCAGTGACATTGCATTTCTAGACAGTTTACAGAAAATTAACTAAGTAAAAAAAAAAAAAATAAAAAAAAATTAAAAAAGCACCAAAGAAATTTCAGGCCAGTAAGTTTTGTCTCATGGGGGTCAAAAAAAAGCAGTTGGTAGGGCTTTGGATAAGAAATCTTAATCAGCACATGCAAGGCTTATGAAGCAATAAGGCTTACTTTTGAATTGCAGGAAGAAGAAAAAATAAAACCATCAATCAGATTTTTCTAAAATGTAGATCATGTCCAATGTCAGGCCAAGGAAAAAAGAAAAGAAGAAAAAAAGAATTGTGCTGATCAAAATCTTTTATTGCACAAGGAATCTCATAATCTTTTAAGAGCAGCAGCTTTATTTCCAAAGAAATGTTTGCTATTTTGTGGGTAACAATCTGCATTACAGAATTTAGGAGTAGTACCAAAGGTTTCAATAAAAAAATAAAATATTCTATACACTGAATAGTTTCCAGGGTTTCTCTGAAAAACACACATAGTTTATTCCAGAGGTGTCCTAACTTTTTGCCAAGGACATTTCCTGATGGGCCTTTTATTAAGGTCACAGTAAGAGATACTGTGCAGTGATAAACACAAAGTGCTAAAAGTTCATGTAGACAGGAAACAAAAAGTAAAACATTTTTTAAAAGAGTGGAAAAAAACCCCACACATTTACTGAATCTCAGCAGCTTAAGTGCTACAAAGATAATTAAAATAAGGTCAGCCCTTTTTTGTATTAGAAAAATAGTAAGCTATCCTGACAGTCACTAATGAAAGTTACTGGTGGAACACTTTGAGAATCATAGGGAAATGCTTCAATTTCCTCCTGTGTATGCATAATTGTGGATTATTAGACTGGACTGTCTGTCTTGCTAAAGCCTTTTTGTCAGTTCAGACTAACAGTTCAGGCTAAAATTACCTTAAACAGAGACTCCATGAGGAAAGGGGAATATTTGTTTCAAAGACAGGTTGCATAGCTTTTACCAGCTGGAGTACCTCTCACCTTCACCACCAAAAAAAGAAAGCAATTTGGTAGAAACAAGCTAAGAAACTACCATACAGACCATGCTACGCTTACACTATAAGACAACCCCTGATGGTGGAGAGAGGTATATAACAACACACGAACAGTGAAATATACAGTTCAGTGTTTTGAATTATTTTAGCCCTGGGAAGCCTTGAATAAACCTGGCTTGGATGCAATGACAAATGAAAGCTTTATAGGTAGTGGGACCAGACAAGGCAGAGTGGTATAAATTAGGTTAAAAGTTTTGTGCAGGATATATCTTCACTTCATAAACATGAGTCATCAGCATGTTTGGTGATGTCAGCTAGCCATGCACTGGGCTGCATTAGCATCTTGAAGGAAGTGATTATTTCTCTCTATTGGGCTCCCCAGTACGCAAAAGATGCTGGAAAACTGAGCAGTGTCCAGTGGAGACCTATGGAGGTGTAATCCACAAGATGCATGAGGTGAAGCAGAGAGAAGCGTCTTTGTTTACTAGGAAAAGAGAGGTCCAAGGCAGAGGTGGGGGTCTAATTTCTATGGTTTACAGAAAATGGAGCCAGATTCTTCTCAGATGCACACTGAAAGGACAAGGGGCAATGGACACTACCCTAACAGTGGTAAGACACATTCCAATTAGATATAAGGCAAAAAAAACTCTTCCCAAGGAGGGTGATCAAGCACTGGAAGAAGTTGTTGAGAGAGGTTGTGGAATGCCCCCTCTCAGGGACTGTATAAACCTGGCTGGACAGGGTCCCAAGCAACCTGACTGAGTCTAGGAGTTAGCCTTGCTTTAAATATGGGCCTGGACCAGATGACTTCCAGGTGTCCCTTCTGAGCTAAACTATTATTTAATTCCAGCTTTTGTAAGTCTGTGAAGCTCTGCTTTTTGCAAAACATTTAGGGCTGTTGTGGACACACAGATCTTCCCTTTTCTTCATGTCAGATTCATAATGCATAAAAAATGTGTTAATGATTTTAGTGGCTCAAATTCCAAAAGGCTGAACTGTTTTCAAGGAGATCCACAAGAATTAGCAAACCTATTTCATACATACAGAAAATCCGTTTCACCTCATACCAAAATTTGATCACTACCAAGGTAGTACTCTAGTATAGCTATATATGGGCATAAAGAAACAGTTTCCTTTATCTTAGGGAAGCTATGTATAGACTAAAAATATTACAGACTAGTTACAGTACAAGATAACTGCACAGCTCACATTGCAGACTGGCCCTCAGGCAGATACAATAGGCTCCAAATAAAAGGGGTGGTAAAGTTTGTGATTAAAAAACCATTTTTGAGTGCTTATTTGAACCAGATCAGGACGTGTCTTCCCTCTACATCATGATTGCCAGTGAAGCAACAGTCCCAACAACGTGATATTAAAATCCTCTGATGTTCTCACTGTCTTTCTTTTGCTATTGGTCTGCTCTTGTGGCCATCTGGTCCTTCCACTTTGACAGGAGGATCACTGTGACACCCATTTTTCTTCATGTCTGTCACTGAGATGCGTAAGTAACAATCTTCCCATACTAAGCCCTAATAAGATTAGAATTTTTTCAATTAATGTGGACAGCTACCACTACGGTTCTCACCACTACTTTTTCACTCAACTGCACACTCCTTCCTCTAGCTCAAATGCTTCAAACATTTAAATTTAAGGGAAGAACCAGTAAATTGACACTTTCATTACTTAGGTAGGGTAGAAAAAAAAAAGAATCCCAGATTAAGATTTTAGCACTCAAATTTAGTAAAATTTAAAATCAGAATCTCATACTTTGAACTTTGCCAGGATATGGTCGGACACTTAGAAATCAATGAATTTTAGTTCCAGGATTCATGAACTGAACAGCTGCAAATTCACATTAAACCCATAGTTTTGCTTATACTTCAAGTGTTAGAATTGCTTACCCACCTGAAAATTAGATGACACATATTTCACCTCAAAAGCATTTCTCCATCATGAAGCCATTATAGCAGACTTTCCATTTAGTTATTCTGATGGAGTTTTATAGAATTTTTATTAAATTTGAAAACTAATTCTGATTATTTCTCTTTGTATATCAAATAATAAATTATTCTATTACCTTCTTTCTTCATTCC
>NW_010340497.1:6911-9520 GCF_000700745.2 Antrostomus carolinensis
TGCATTGATTCCTTTTGTCCTTGTCAACAATACATTGCCTGTTGAATCTATCAGAGACAATAAAAGGTAAATTTCATTAATAAGGCAGCATCCTGATTATGAAGGAAAAAATATCCAACTAATCTGGCCTGTCAGAACAATGTCTAGAACTGCAGACTTTCTTCTTCTGTTGTGTTTTTTAAATTTTTTATTCAGTCTTGAGAGGTGTCTCATACCTACTTGGTTTGCAGGAATGTACGTGTGTGTTTAGACATGTATATGCATTGGAATGGGCAAGCATGGAAAACTTTCAAGCATCATTTACACTTCAGTTTATTGGTGAGATATGTCAGTACCTGGCTGCATCAAATGGCAGTGGGGGAAAAAAGAAAAAAAGCTACAAAAAGAAAAACGCCAAGTGTCACTGACCCAAGTGTCACTGAGCCCTTAGCTGCAAAACAAGGACCCTTGGCTGGCAAAGTTTACTCTTTCAGGGAGATACCAATGAACAAACTACATGTGGCATCATTACAAATGACAACCTAAACAGGAAATGGGAGGATATTTGTCTAACACAATGAAACAAAGACAAAGAAAAGACACAGAGCATGACACTGCAAGAAGGCTTACCCAAGCACTCATGCACATCTACAGGTGTGCCTAAGGGGAATGCATATGAACCATCCCCAACTCTCCCTGCTTGCTTCTGCCTTTTTGCTGTGCATGAGTTTGTTGGATAAATAGATCTATGTTGTGCAGAGCTCTTCCTGAAATCACTTGTATCAGCTCTCGTCACACCACTTTAAGTGTAGGTCTATGCTGTAACACTGTGGTACATCTCTAAGGGAGAGGTTTCCTTATAAGAGTATTAAGCAACCAAGGAAGACCATTGCAAACAACATTTCCAGTAACAAGCCATCCTTACAAAAGTTTTCTGCTTTAGTGATTTGCCTGTCAGAGGTTTCCATATATTTTGTGCACAGCTTAAAACTGGCATTTTATGGACTAGTGCACGTGCAAAGCAATTCGTTAAGTATGGTGCACAAACCTGCATTGTGATAATTTGGGTAGTCAGACATTCAGAAATTAGCAGATTGCCATTCAGACTGAAAGGGGAGAAACTGGTCACTCAGAAGAGCAATGTGTCACCCAAAGTGGAAAGATGTGCAGATGTCCTTGCACAGCCTTTAAAACGAGACTTAAAAATCTCAGACTCTCTATTAATAAACTTTGTTCATAAGAAAAAAAATGAAAAAATATTTTTAGAAAACAGTTAAGAATTACACTTTTCACATTTCCAGTGAAAATATGGGGGGGTTTTTTGTTGGGTTTTTTTTTTTTTTTTAGGACATGACCTTTGCAATCATAAATAAAAAAGTGAAACAGCTCTTGAGTGATGTAATGATATCAACAATATCAACAGACATCTGGAATGTAGTATCTGGAATGAATAGTATCAAGTAGGCTTGAATAAAAGGCATTTTTTACAGTCATAAGAATACACCATGAACTACATGCTGATCAAAAATGCTGGTTAGAATTCCTTAAGAAAAAGCTGAAAATACCTTGACATAGTTCTGAAAAGTCTGAAAAGGTCTGAATGTAATTTTTGCTTAAATTCATTAATTTAGTGGGTCTAGATGAACTTTTGAAATACCTGCATGTATAGACGTGATTTTTCCGTATACTGCGTCTAAAGAATCCCTTGCATCCATCACAGCTGGAAGCACCGTAGTGTTTTCCGGTTGCTCGGTCTCCACATATTGCACAGAGACTACTGACCCCATTGTCAGCAGCATTCATGTTGACAGCTTCTCCTGAACTGTCTGAGGAGACTCAAGAACAACATAGGTAGTTATGGACAACACTTTCAACAACTACTCCATTAAAAACTTCTACTTAAATGGAGGCTTTTTCTTGCCTTTTCTCTTTTCATTGCCACTTAGTATCTATATACCACGGCTTATTTGATTACATCTGATTACATCTGATTACATTATCAGATTAATATTTTCGAAGTTATAGAGATGTAAACAGAATTTATGAAGTTCACAAGAACAAATAATTTTATTCTAAAGCCTTTCCATCTGCAAGGGGTTAAAAATTAAAGTGTAAGTGCATGTATAATTACATATACATTCTTACTAACACAAAGAGGAACTTTGACACAAAGCACTGTTGCCTAGTTAGCTGGCAAAGATCTCGTATATCAGTTCTCAGGAGCTGGCAATAATTGGCAACTATCATACAAAGACACAACTGCAGAAGTTACACTGAAAAAAAAAAAAAAAAGACAGCTTTTGCAGAATACTTAATGAAAAAAAGAATATGCTAAGAGGACTAAGTGTTACTTCCTTGAACAATTTTCAAATGGAACAATGGTGAAGACTTCACTTGCACAAGAGAATATTAGCTACGTGATTAACAATAAGTCACTGGGTACTGTAAACAATACTGAAGAAATGCAAATCAGACCTATTTATTCTTCTTTGAGTCACAGTGTTTAACAGAGGTGTTCAAAGAAGTAATTGCAAAATAGCTCTTTCTGTTAAGCTTCCGGTTTTGTGAAAGGAAAGCAGTTTGCAATATGCCCTAAACATTTGTAGTTGTTCCGTCAGGGAGAGGAAAGA
>NW_010340497.1:9542-46870 GCF_000700745.2 Antrostomus carolinensis
CATTCAAAATTCAAGTACATGAGTTCATGACAGTGGACAGGTCAAAAAGTAAAACTGTTAATACTGATACATATTTTTATTCATATTGTACTAGATCCAACTGAAATGTACTACATAAATATATTCTAAAATATGTGTCCTGTAGCTTACAATTTAAACAGAGTTCTTTAGACAAACACAGAAGTATCATTTTTTTTCTGCTTTACAGAGACATAATTAATAGGAATTATATTAAAAAATAATAAATAAAAATTAAATATTAAAGGTAAGAATTAATTTCTGTAAAGATTTTATTTTAACACTAGGTTTGTCGTGACTGGAAAATGATTTTTAAAAATGGGTTACAGAATTACTTTAGCTAGAAAAATACAAAATCTTTCCTTTGGAGCCTTGTAATTTTACATCATAATGTAAAACTTACATATATAGCAGAATATTTAAAAATACAATATTTAAATTTAATAATGAAATATTTCATAGCAATATAAGTTGTGTATATATATAAGCATATATTTATTTTCTTTGGTATTCCTTGTCTAGGAAGTTGACCCAATTTTGCAAAATTCTTCCATTTCAACAAAACTGCATAATCTGCCTGAACATGGACTGTTAAACTTCTCTGAAAGTTTCTAATTAATTTAGACAGCTAGAAAAGACACATAGGAATGTTCATAAGAGGCAGCTTTCAGTTTCAGACTAACACTCCTGCTACAAGATGATGTTTTTCTAAATACTGTAAAAAAATACTTAGGCTAAAAAAGCAAACTCTAAATAGAAAAGGGATACACCTAATAACTAATAACTATCAAACTAATCGCTTACAAAGAATAATCTAACTAGCTTTATCACCAACATGTAATGCAACACAGCATAACCACCTTAATCTGCTTTCCCATTTTATTTAACATTAGCAGATCTGAAAGGATGCTATTCAGCAAAATACAAATAAGCAATGAAATCACCCATATTAGAACAAAAAGCAGAGAAATCATCTAAAAGTTACATAATCATTGTTGATAGCTTCAAAATCACTCAGGGCATGAAGGTTTGTTTTTTCTTCCTAAATCAATAACCAAATCTACCTTTCTGTTTACTACATTTGCTGTAAAGTAACATCAGAAATTCAGATAAAACTTCAAGCACAACAATAAAAACTAACTTAGGTTCTATATGGCAGGAATATGTGGAAAAGCAAGTGCTAAATATTTTTGCTTCAAATCACTAAATATTTGTTATGCCTTTTAAAAATACATACTACAATAGATACATGAATTACATTTTATGATATAATAAATCAATTTTTAAGTACAATAGAAGATTTAGAAAGCCATTTTAGAGTAGTTTAATTTTTCTTCACTTTAATAGACTGACATTTCTTTTTTTTTTTGGTCAGTACTCTATGGCAGAATGAAGCGGTGTGCTCTGTATTTCAAGCTTCACCTATTGATACAATTTCTTAAAAATTTTTTACATTAAAAAATCCAACTAAAGTTAAAGTATTACATTAGCCAAACACAAATAGTTTTTCTCAGCTAAACATTAGCCGCTAGACAGCCAATGTGATTTTTATTTTTTTTTAATCACTCTAATTCATATATACAGATACCTAGAAAGGCTAGATTAACGTTTAAATAAATAAAATATTAGTCTAATAATTAGAAACTAGGATGAAGAAACAGCAACTAATTTTTTTCACACGACTGGATAATTTTGTCCTGTCCTTCCAAATGTTATATACAAAATATACTTTCATGTCCAAACTGTCAATACTAGTTATTCATTTGTCTTCCAGCAAATAAAACAACTGCTGAATAAACCATTTTCTTCCTTTGATTAAGTGACTGGTGACAGTAGAGTTCAGTTACTTTATTACATACAACCTCTCTTTTATTTTCCTTAATGTTAAAGAATTATAATGTTATTAACTTAGAGTTAGTGATGAAGTGTAAAAGAGCAGATATATAGTTTGAAAACAACCCCCAAATGCTCCATTAACAAAACATTTAGCTAACACTTTATAGCATTACTAAACTTCACTTTTTCTGTTAACTGGCTCGATTTTGCATCACAGAGCAAAACTCACCATTGCCATTATACAGAATCTGCATAGTTTCAAACTCCAGTGCTGTGTATGTCGGATCTAAAACTTCACTGTAGTTTGCCATTTCCATGTCTAGTAATGGTTCCGAGAGCCTCATCATTGAATGCAAAACCAGTGAAAAAGCTGCTCAAATGTACAACCTTCCCATTCTGTTTCACAGTGATTGATAATCCACAGTTAACTGTAACTGTGTCACTTACGTGCTGTAATGGGAGGAGCTAGAAAACTGCTTCTGCATGCTATATTCTACCTGATGGGGTTTTTTTCTTTTATGATACAGTGCAACCCTTCTGATAATCCTGGAATGCTTTACGGAATAGCCTTATCGGGAGTTGTACTGATTCCAGTTCTTGAGTGAACCCAAGGACATGCAGGAAGCTTCCTATCTCCTATGCCCAACTACATATTTTGTTGTCAATGTGTGATATAAACAATTCTAAACATACTAGTCCGGTTGCTCTACGTAAAGAGACTGTAGCTTCATATGTCATTTTGCTCTCTCTCTTCAGAACAATAAGGAAGTGTGATACAATTATGGACTATCCTCATACCCAAAACATCCATTATCATATTTTAAAAGACAGCTGCAAAACCTCCCATTTTTACAACTGTTAGCATTCTTTAACAGCAGCAATGAGCTGGCTGTGTAGGCATGCTTAACCAAGGCCTCAAGCCACACAAGCTCCGCAGCAAGAAAGGCCAGTTTATAGATCCCCTCCATCCTATACTGTGTTGCTGTGATGGCTCTAGCCAGTGGACCTTGCACACTCTCAGAAGGTGCCCTTCTGCTCTAATTCTTCCTCGCACAAGACGTGATGGCAGCGTGTTGTTTTCAAGTATCATTCAGATGTACAAGGAAGAAAAAAACATTCACCTTTTGTGAACAGAAGAATCTCTGGGTAGGTCCACTGCTCATCAGTTGGTGAACATGGCGTGTACAAACTCAGTTAAAAACCCTCCTGTAAAGCTGCTTGAATCTGTGCAAAACAGCTGAATTTCAAGTGCTAATCAGGTTTTTTTAATTGTTGGACAGCAGAATTTCAGATGCTATTACTTTTCAATAAATTATTTACAGAAAACTACCCTTTACACTGAATAATAGTTCCATTAAAGATTACATATAAAGGAAAACTGTCCAGTTTACATTTCACTACCAAGACACAGTAACTGTCTATATTTAGCATTGAAATGCTTATTTGAATGCAAAGAGTGCCTGTAGTTGTTGTTCAGTAAAAGCAGCTGCAAAATGGCACCAAAAAAACCTCCTTGACTGAAAAAAAAAAAAAAAAAAAAAAAAAAGCAATCAATGACAGAGAAGCTACTGATGAAAAAGGAAAATTTACAGGAAAAGACCTATAAAAAAAGCATTCCAAAATTCATTCTTCTAATTTCCAAGTCCCCAGGGCTACCTGAAAGGCACAAATCATCTTGTCTCTTTGTGTACGCATGGACGCAGTCTCAGGCCAGTTCTCCTGGCCCCAGTGGAGTCCAGCGGCCTAATTATGACAACAGGATTCTTGTATAAATGGCTGTCACAGAGCTATCCCCAAACCAAAGAACATTTACGATTGTGTTACTGCTTGCACAAATTCTCTGCAGATTTTGGAGGGTCTCCACAGGGGCTGTCCTTTTCAACCTACTGGTATTCCTTTTCCTTTAAACCACTCATCCATTATTACATTCAGTGAGATATCAAAAACCTGCAAAAGTTACCACTTAAAAAAGGGCAAACCTATACTGCCTTTGTATGAATAGCATGTTTATTAATGACCAATTTAACTACAAAGAGTTCCTATACACTACAGAAGACAAATAATATATGGGAATTTTATAAGATATTTAAGTTTATGACTGAAATGTTAAAATATTTCATGCCTAAAATCATGGAAGGAATTCTACTCAAAGTATCATTTCACAGTGCTGGAAGTGTGTTTCACTGTCTTTTACCATAGCTAGTATTTTTTTCATTATCTTGAGAAACACGCTAAGTATCTTTGTAAATTAAGGTTGATTAAAAGCTATTTGTTGACAGCTCCTATTTGTTTAGGAAATCACAGTAGTTTCATCACAAGATGGAATTATTTTATACTATCTGATGGTTCATTTTGAAAAGTTTCTTCAGAAGCAGAATTTGTTATATTTGCTACAACAATTTTTTGTATTTTTAAAGTGTTTGCTACAAAACTAGTTACTATTTACATGATAAACGATTCATTGCGTTAAATATGCTATTTAAAATATTATACAAAGGTTTAGATGTTAACTAGAATTATATTTTGTTCCTTCGTGCATAAGTTTTAGTAAGATTTTTTATAAATAATATCTGGCTTTTTCATACCAAAATTGTTACGCTGCACAAATACAAACATATTTAAGACTATCTGAGTTTTATTTCAAAACTCCAGTCCGTAAAACCCTCTGGCATGTGAGTAACTTTAAAATGAAGGAATGAATGTAAGATGGAAGATAACATGTATGACATGATCAAATCCTGCTATTCCCACTACTGTTAGCAGAACCCCTTCAGTGCTGCCAAAACAGGCCCCTCAGTGACTACTAAAGAGAAGGAATGAATTGACCCTTCATACTGCTGTCATATAAAAACTCATTTCAATTGATTTTTTAATATGGAAAAATGTACACTATAGGAAAATCATTTTTTATACTATTTTTTTCATGTTTTACTAAGGAAACTTCTTACAGTCAAATCTTGCATCATAAAAATCTGCTTTCTAGGGGATTTTTGGCATCATGAAGTAAATCATGAACAATTAATGTATACCAATGGCTAAATTCTGTAAAATATTAATATGTTTTCTTTCTGCCTTAGGTGGATCAGAATGCAGTCCTGAAATTAGAGTAGTTGAGGAAAGAAGCTAACAATGAACAGCTTTTGGTCCTATGTCTGTCCGAGTTTTATATGTTCACTAGTATTCAGAACCCCACATAGCAGATTTCTTTTCATATTGGAAACTTGCACTGTTTTTTAAATTCTGAATGGCCTAGCAGCTTGTAAGATGTTCTTTCAAATTCTAAGTCAAGTAAGTCTTCTACTACTGACAGAGAAGAAATATTAGCCTTAGGTAGGCAGAATTTTTAAAATTATATAATTAGGCAAACCACGAAGATAAGTGATACTGTAAAGCTGAGTGAAAAATATTTTTTCAAAATAAATTTTGCAGTAATTGTGAAGAAAGAGAAAGCTACACAATACTGGCTTTGTTCATGTGGTTTTGTTGGGTTTTTTCTTTAAATCTGATGACCTCACAATCACATACAGAAAGTATTCCTATCTTATCTTTAAGACTATTAACTCTGTTAATTGTTCAGCTCTCCATATTAAAAATAATCATTCTTTCTGATGGAGGTATAAAATAGAACATAAGCTAATAAAATCAAGGTTATTTTCATAAATATCTTCCTGAAAATAAAAACAAATCTCAAACTACTATCACTATCACTGTAAACAGTTTTGGTTTTCTTTTTTTTTTTTTTTTTTTTTTTCTTCTCTATTAAAAGTCTGGGTTTTTTTTCTTGTTTCCCATGTGTTCTATGTAAGGAATACATCTTCACAGTACTTTTTTTTTCCAAGTACAGTGAGTTGTGAAGGACATACTTGGAAGGTATCCTATTCTTGTCGATAGGCTGGCATATTTATCCAGTATGTTGATAAAACACACAATTTGATACACCCCTCCTCCCATTTGCTGGCACATATGTGAGACAGGGTAAACAGTGAGTCTGTACTAACCAAGCCTAACAGAACCGTACGAGCTGAGCCAGAACATCACTTTACTACAGTAAATTCAAAGATCTCCAAGTTAGAGAGTTTATTTGCCAAAAGCTCGCTACCCAGGAAGTGGCGTGCAAATTTCCACACGCCAGCGGGGATTCTCATCTTTGGCTTACAAAGACACACACCCATGTAATACTGAACACTGAGTGTCCCTCTCCTGTAACACACCCTCAGCGCCAGGGAGAACACTGCCAGCCACCGTCACAGCAGCTCTGCTGACACCCACCCCCAATTATTTCATAAATGGTCGATGAGTAATGACTGGGAAATGTTTGCCTGTGTTCTAAAGCATATAAAATCGTAATATGTTTGACATGAAATGATTTGTAACACTGCAGTATTACTTCATTTGATAGAGATCGTTGGCTTATTTTAAAATAAAAATGTTAGAACTGAATCAGATCTAAAAATGAGTGGCAGAATCTAAACATGTACTTCCAAACTTATCATAGAATCATAGATTCATAGAATAGTTTGGGTTGGAAGGGACTTTTAAAGGTCATCTAGTTCAACCCCCTTGCAGTGAGAAGGGATAACTTCAAATAGATCAGGTTGCTCAGAACCCCATCCAACCCAATTCTGAATATTTACAGGGATGGGGCTTCTACCATCTCTATGGGCAACCTGTTCCAGAGTTTCACTACCCTCAGGGTAAAAAATGTCTTCCTTATGTCTAGTCTAAATCTACTCACTTTTAGTTTAAAACCATTACTCCTTGTACTATTGCTACAGGCCCTGCTAAAAAGTTTGTCTCTGTCTTTCATTTAGGTCCCCTTCCAAGTATTGAAAGGCCGCAATAAGGTCACCCTGGAGCCTTCTCCAGCCTGAACAACTCCAACTCTCTGAGCCTTTCTTCATAGGAGAGGTGATTCATCCCTCTGATCATTTTGGTGGCCCTCCTCTGGACCCACTCTAACAGGTCAATGTCTTTCCTGTGCTGAGGACTCCAGAAGTGAACACAGTACTCCAGGTAGGGTCTCACCAAAGCAGAGTGGAGGGGCAAAATCACCTCCCTCAACCTGCTGGCCACACTTCTTGTGATGCAGCCCAGGATATGGTTGACTTTCTGGGCTGCGAGTACACATTACGTCCAACTTTTCATCCAGCACTATCCCCAAGTCCTTCTCCGCAGGGCTGCTCCAAATCCCTTCATCCCCCAGCCTACATTGTTACCATGTATTTCCCGGACCCAGGTGCAGAACCTTGCACTTGGACTTAGACTTCTTGGAAAATAAAGGGCCTTTTGTCCTTAAGATCTAAATATCATGATGGACATGGCTACAGTCCTCTACAATGCGAAAATATTGCAGCAAGTCTCTAACATTGTCTTGCCCCCTCTTTAAAAAAAAAAAA
Organism: Antrostomus carolinensis; assembly: GCF_000700745.2. Classification (NCBI taxonomy): domain Eukaryota; kingdom Metazoa; phylum Chordata; class Aves; order Caprimulgiformes; family Caprimulgidae; genus Antrostomus; species Antrostomus carolinensis. The sequence goes on from NW_010340497.1 coordinate 16,793, forward strand.
AAAAAAAAAAAAAAGTTCAGCACCAATAAGGACAAAGTTGCCTTTGAGCTGGCTAATGTTAAAGGATTTTTCAGAACAATTTGTGAATCATGAGAGTAAATGCACAGCGCAACAACTGCTTCCAGTAAGATGATCAAAGGCACCATCTCATATGCACTTCTCAAACCCAGCATCAACTATCAGCTTTACCAAGTACATTTATGGCACTTAGATGCTTCTCTGCCTTTTCATTTTGCATCTTTCTTTTGACTTTGTCCTAAAAATATAGTGGTTAAATACAACACTAGAAAAGCAAAGCCAGTACCAGAATTGAATAACAGGTTTTCATGGCACACTTATTAGGCAAGGTGGTAAGGTTAGCTGCAACAAATCATGTCAGGTGAAACATAAGTACAAATTTTTGTGGGAAACCTAGGCTAAGCCTGTTTCCATTACACACATTTTGAGACACTTAGACCACCCTAGTAAAAACTAGATTCTTGCACATATTGAATCTGTCTCTTTTTTCATTTGAATTGGTGATTCATTATGTTGGGCTGTACTGTATCATACAGTAAAAATACATAGCTTTCTTTAATAAGTTATGATGAGGGGTTTGTTTTGTTGTTTTTTTTTTCATTTTGTCATAACAGGGAACAGACCATTACTGCAAGTTCTATATTGTCTTTATATTTATGCTTTTGGCTTCATAAAGTATCTGTCTTGTGGAACACCTGGCTACAACTTCAACAACCATGAATATGAATAAACACAGAAAACAAAGAACATGCCTGGCTTCTGACTTGTCAAACACTATGGACCCATCCTATTTAGCACATTTTGCAAGCTGCAAATATTGCCAAAATAGTTATGAAGATGTCAAGAGTAGTCTACGTCAGAGTTTCAAAGCTTAGTAGGAGATGTAACACTCCAAATTCTATGAAGTGCAATTTATAATTTTAATCTCGCGTCCACTAGGGTCTTTGCCCTGTCTGTACTTGAGGGGAAATCTCAAATGAATATGTAAGCTCTAAAATATTTTGAGCCTGAAGAATAGTTGCTGCAGGATAATTTTGAAGATAATTTACAATGGCTGGGGATATGGCCCACTTTCACATCCTCCTTATTCTCTGCAGTTTATTCCTAGAAATGTTAGATTATTTATTCACTTCATATACCACATTGACATTGTGGGAACTTGCTGCTGGCACAGCAACAGCAATATAATGGTGCCATATGCAAAGGGAAGATGTTACATCCATTACTTAAGGTCAAGGTAAACAAAGCTATCTGGTTTATCTGATTTTATTTATCTCTTATACATGTGCACATACATCAGTTTGCAGAATATCAGTGAGTGCCTTGGGTAGCATCTCACAAAGTACAAGACACAAACCCTTAGTTGTACTCTCTTTAACAGAAAGGTGTGTTTTGAGGATGATTCCCACATTGCATTCACCCATACTCTGCACAGACCAAAATTATTAATGTAATATCTTCTGCATTTTCCAGATGCTCTATGCTACTTTCTGTCAATGGTTTAGTGAAACCAGTGGTGCATCTGTGCGTGGTGGTCCTGCAGCTGTGATCTCCCACCTTTGATAAACTACCAGAATTAGGAAGATTTTTGCTATTTTTACTATTTAACTTCTTTATTATTCTCATGTTGCAGTGAATTTCTTCAAGTAAGGAGAGATGGCTTATACATACAATAATTGTATGTCAGCAGCTAATACTTAAAAACTTTCTTCTGAGATTTCTCAGCCTTCAATGTAGCACAGATAGTTTGGATAGCCTTTTACCAAATAATACCACTGCTGAAGATTAGGAAATAGTCCAGGAAAAGCCATCTCATAGCCAAGAGGTCACATAAGAAACTTATAAGCCACCGTGAAATGTCAACTAGTAGCTGTGCAACTGCACTGATGGAGGGAGAGCAGTGTGGCTGGCTGCTGGAACAGTCAAAACCATGATGGTGCCTGTTGAAGCAGCACATTTCTAAGGGAAAATTCAGAAAAATAGCTAATGGTCAAGTGGAAGCCTAAGGACAGTCAGAACACAGTATGCCAGGTACAGGGGTTAGGAGGTAAAGACTGCGGACACAAAGTAGTTGTATTTCTTTATCTAGCTGTTCCAGGAGGCTGTCCACAGTAGACTTTGCGACAGGCGTATAATCATAGATTCATTTAGGTTGGAAAAGATCTTCAAAATCATTGAGTCCAACCTTCATTATCTGACACAAGTATTCTAAATTTCTAGGGAAGAATTGAAAATATAAGACACCTGAAACTTGCCAGACTGCCCTGTGTTCCTGTAATTCTTCCTATAAATCACATAACAAATCTTATGCAGATTTTAAATCTTGGTTTATATATACACATGTATGTGTATATATGTACATATAGGATTTATTTTTGGTGTTTTTGTGACAGCTGGATTTGCCTCCTGAATTATCATTGAGTATACCTACAAAAAATTGATTTAACAGGGGGAAGCCCTCTGTCCTACATTCAGGATCCTAGTAATTCTTGACATTGTATTGTCCATGTGCAGATTCTGTACATGAGCTAGTAGTAATCTGTATTTTGCCACTTCAATCCATTCCTGCGCTTTGTGTCCAGATTAACAGTAAATTTGCTAACCCTATCTGGTGTTAGCAGGCACTATTAAAAAATTGTGTATTTTCATGGGGAAGAAGAATAAAAAATAGTATACTTCACTTTTTGCATAGTAACAGTTAAGGTTTACTGTTAGGTAGGCAAATTAGTATTAGGTAAACTTTAGTATTTAATATTTCTATTTTAACTGAGTATTCTTTAGTTCATTTTATTCTTGAAAACTCACAATAGCCATGAAGTGTTGCCAGTTTAAAGGGCTTAAAGGATTTTTGTGGTAAGATTTGCTGAGTTACAGTTAAATGACTGGAGTTACTTGTTAATTATTTGCTTAGATCAGGTAACTTATTATTTTCTGATACATACAGAAAAATTAATCAGAGACTTGTCCTGGAGAGCAGAATGAAATGAGAAGAGAAAAGAGTTCAGGTATAAGATAAAACCACACCATCATGATATTGATAAGCAAAACTAAACACTCCTGTTCAGTTATCCCCAGGAGATTAGTAATTTCTTAATAAGCCTCCTTGGCAAGTTTTTATGCAAACTTGCTCATAAACAATGTTTTATATAGTCAGTTAGATAAATTTTACTTGCAATTTATCCACATTTATCTTGAGAAATACCATATAATAAGATACATGTATACATATTCACAGATAAACACCCTTGCATTTGTCATACACAACAAAAGAGTTCAAAAAAAGGTTAAGTAGAATTAAGGTAAGATTTGTTTGGGGTTGGTTTTTTTTTTTTCAGCTTGCCTAGAGTCTTTCTTTTCTGCGTGATGAATTAATCGCAGTAAGTCTTCTAATTTCTATATCCCTTCCCTTGCTGAATGAGTTATATATTCTACATAATGCTTCAAAACAAACTCATTACACTTATGCCCATGCTAGTGACTATATAACTCTTGGTCCTACATAAAAGGCTAATTAAATAACTGAATAGTCAGAGAAATCCCATTATTTTCAGTTACTCTGTCTAAAATTAAAATTTTTAACTAGAGTCTAAACTGACTCATCACATTCCTGCAAAAAGAACGTCGTGTCAACACACTTGGCTTAACTCTTCCAAGATACTGTCGTGGTTATGCTTAGCTTGGCAACTCTCATTTTTTTTGTTACAAAAATCAGTTAATGAGAAGTTCAGTGTGTGTTAAAGAGTATGAGTTTAAGCTGAAAGTATAGCAAAGGAACAGAAAATTCAAAATACTATCCAAATAAAGGAACAATATGAAACATACATCAAAATAAAAGCATACATTCTATTTCAATGATATTTTGGATCAGCTCTTTAAAGTAACAAAATAACTTGATTTTATGCATCAAATAAATATGAAGATTTTTAGAACAATGCATCTTCTGGGGACGTATGCATGTAAAATACACTGATTTTCAAAGAGATACTTTTCCCTTTGAGAACAATGACATGTGATAGGATTGAGTACTGTTGAAAATCTAGCTTGTAAAGTGTACCAAAATCAAGAATCTAAAGCTTCAAAAAGTCCTAATTGGGACAAGGAAACCACTATACTAGGTCATAAACCAAGAAATTTCACATTAAAATTATTACATTCTTTTCCTTATGACAAAGTCATTCTTGGTTTCAGCAAACATGAAATCACAATAGTATCTCCTTGAAAATACAAAGAAGGCTGTCCTAAGAATTGGGATGGCCCTGGACATTTGATATCTTTCCGGGCAGAGGCATCTGCACTGTAAGTGCAGTAAATTCAGATCCCGGTACACATAAAAGAGAACCCACTGCTGAAGGAGCTTAAGTCTGTTCTTTGCTGTGCACAGACTGATCCACTCTGCAGTTGGCCAGTGGTTATCTCTTAATTTTAACACAGGCTAGAGGTGTTCCCAGGTAGGAATAAAACATTAACTACTATGACTTACAAGAAATATGGATATATCTGCTCTCAACATATTTTTAACAGTGGTTTTAATAAGCCCAAAATCAATAAAAGTCCCTTCTCAAAGCTGATTATAAATATTAGAAAAATAAGGTGGGCTGCATCTCTCTGTAAAGCCAGAACACTGATGAAGCTGAGCAGGAAAAAAATCACTGACATGGAAACTACAAGAGAAGTAGTCTTGCAAAGCTGTACTAGTGTCGTCTCTATCTTAAGAGCAGGTAAGAGGAAACTTTGAAAAATAATCATAGGTGCAGTTATGAGTAAAACCACAATGCAAATCATCAAGATATATTCTGAAAAGTTAGATGTAGCTTCAATAATGTAAGGTACTTGACCAGTTCTACCTTAAATATTATAGAAAATAACTGTGTCTGGGTGGGGTTTCTGGACATCAGCAATATTTATGTGGTTGTATTCCTTGTTTTTAATGTATTCATGCAGGTAGGCTCCATCATTTCATCTGAGAACCTTGCAGTCAGTAACACTATCTCCATATCTGTTAGAGAGGGCCAAACTATATGCCTTTTTTTATGGCCAGAGAACTGATGCAAAGGACTAACTAAAGACAGTGTTTATGACACGTGAGTCCACGTGACTACAATATAGTGACCAGCATGCCAACTAGATGCCTAACTTCCTTTGTATACAATAATCAGAAACAGGCACTTTTAAATAGATTCATTAAACCTATCTTTAACAGTAAGTTGAACTGAATCACCTCTCAAAACACCTCTCATGTCTTCCCACCAGTTATCTAACCGAAGTGCTCACACAAATACAACAGACACCTAGAGTTAGGTGAGATTAATCTACCTCAATTACTTCCCAAAATCAGAGAAGAGAGCTGAATGTGGAGACTCTGGACGGAGACCTACTTCCTGCACTATCCACTTGAGCACTTTCTCAAAACTGAAAGTATACCATATACTCCACCCATTACAGGTTATGAAAAAAACATATCCTTTATCACATGAAAAAAACATAGCCTTTATCACATTTTAAAACAAATGCAAAATATTCTTACACTCCTAGTTCACATAATGGATGTTTGCCCCAGCTTAAGACACATTTCAGAGGGCCCGAGCTTCAGGAAGAGAGTCAGCAAATTTTACATATGCGTAATCATAAAATGATGGATACTATATTGAGTGAGGATTAACAGAATCAGACCCAGGTATCTCTACATTTGATAAAAATGGAGATACAAGTAATATAATAAAAAAATAAGCTAGGTGAAGACATTCCTCATAACAGAAAGTGACAAAGCAAATGGTAAGTACCTAAATGCAGGACAGCTGTCCTCTGTGGTCTCACTTGCATTGCCGGTTTGTGAATGCATACCCAAAATCCCTGAGAACAGAGGACAGGCCTCCATAATTTCCTTTGGAAGATATGCCGAGCATACACACTGAGCCTAGATGATACCAGCTCTGGTCTGGGGAACAAGAAACACAAGGTATGCAGAGGACAGAGGTTACTTCCTCACCCTGCTGGGACACTATTCAAGTGCATCTCCTGGGACCAGGTCTGTGATGCACTTACTCCACAGTGTAAGTACAGCCACAGGAACAGCTTTCCACTAGAAGCTGGGCTGCCTTATCAAAGCTACACTCTGTGTTGAACAAAAGGAGAAATCACAACTGATCTGCTAAATTTTGGGGATAAATAAATTATTTTAGGGGACACACAAAAGTTGTTGCACTCCGAGGTTTTGGTGATTTTTCAATGCAATGTGGTAAAGATATACATCTTTTCATCTGATTAAGGAGAAAAAGTAGCTATAAACTGTACTCTCTACTGATTAGATGTCCTGGCAAAACTCACTACCTAAAGCTAATTCACCTTCCAGATAACACTGTTTTAATAAGACACATGAGAAAATATCTAAGGTGACAGTCCACTTTTGATCAATAAGTTCTGCAAATACATCAGCATTTACAACCCATTAGTATTTGAATACCCCTAGATGATTTGTGAGAATGGCAGAAGTATCTCTCCATGAAAAGTTAGTCTTTCAACTTCCATAAAAAAGCAAAAACACAGTAGAAAAGAATGTCCTAATCAGAAAGAATCACAGAACAAATTTGTTTAGGAATCAGGAAGGTTGAGTCAGTAGTGGTGGTGTACAAGGAAATAAAGATGACTTCACTTAGACAGGTGATGAAAAGGTCACTAGTGGGTGTATCCTAACCGTTTTATTACATATACAACAAATTAGTCATTTTAGAACTTCCAGAATCTGCAGGTGAGTGAAAAAAATGTAATAGGTAATAGGATTGTCTTTTTCAGATGAGGTAAGGTCTAGAGTTGGAGGCACAGTTGCAGTGAACTGATTGTTATACCTAGCAGCAACAACACAATTGTGGCACCAAAGAGAATATCAATGTTGGCTGTTTGAAGTGGATGTCCTCCTTGGCCTAATTAAAATGCAGCTTCTTGCTAAAATATTGGCCTTGCCTGGGCCTTTGAAAAATACAGCTAAAACACTGAAATTTTTTTGTTATGCATTTTTTGACATATAATAAATGTTAGGGATGGGAAACATGACAAATATTTTCTAACTGAAGATTAATGTGACTTATCTAATTTTATCTTCATAGCATTCTTGGGGGAAAAAAATAAAAATCAAAAACCAAAAAACAAAAACCAAAGCCACAGCACTGTTATCTACTATTGTCTTGGAAGAAACAGTTAAATAAAAACCCAATCTGAAACCCAAGCATTCCTACGAAGTGTGGCAGAAATAATTACTTTGGGATCACAAATTCAACAGAATCACTGAATCCTAAAAAACCATGAAGACACAATCTTTGTTGCAAGCAGTTTTGTTTCATGTAAGTGAAGATGTATTTTTTAATTTGTTAGGAGAGAAAAGCAAAGAGAAGACTCAGAGGCAAAACAGGATAACAGGTTCTCTGCTAACTTCCAAGACTGAAGAGAATTAAAGTGACTGAAGTAGTATTGTACCAGATTCTTGTGCTATATTGTTTTGAAGAGAAGAAGGAATTTTTTAAAACAAAACAAAAAAAACCATCTTGATGTTATTTCCTGAAGGGGATCTGAATATAAAATTCAGTCAAGAATGAAGAGATACAGAAGTGAAATAAAAGGCTGGGCACTTGTATGGCACTTGATAATCAGTTTTATGAGTTCAAAAGGAAGAACTATATGAAATACCATTATGGGTATGAGGAATCCTGAATGCATTCTTAACCCTTAATTTCAAGGAGCTCAGATCATCTAGTTAACTTTCTCCTCAATGCAGGTCAAACCAAGTTGCTAAGGGTTTTATCCAGGCATACCTTGAAATACTTTGAAGGATGGAGACTGCCCAACATCTCTGGACACCCAGTACTTCTGCTGGACCTGTTCACCCTTGTCCTCAAAGCGGGTATTTTTCTCCTTACATCCAGTCTGAAATTCTCCTATTTCAACCTATGTCCATAGTCTCTTGTCATCCCACCTGCACCACAGTGAAAAGTCTTGCTCCTTCTTCTCACAGACTGCCTTGAGGTACCAGAGGTTGTTGTGAGGTCCCCTCCCCCCCGATCTGAAACAGCTCTGGTCTGTTAACTTCTCCTCAACTGAGTAGATGCTCCATCCCCTGACCATCTTGGTGGCACTCCACTGAACTTCCTCCAGTTTATCCATGTCTTTCCTGGAAGGAAGAAGGGGGCAGGGTGGGGAGGGGAGGAGTCAAAACTGGATGCACTGTTTTAGATGCTGTCTAACAAGTGCTGAGTAAAAGGGGATAATCATTTCCCTTAATCCTGTTAATCCAGCCCAGGATGTTGCTGGCCCTCTGCTCCCAGGACACACTCCTGGCCCATGCTCTGCTCACTGTCTACCAAGACCCCTTGGTTCTTCTCAGCAGAGCGCCTCTCCAGCCAGTCCCCTAATTCTCCCCCAATACAGGATTGTTCCCCAAGTATCCCCCAGTTTCTTAATTCTCAATTGAATTGTTATTCTCAGAATCACAATACCTTTTTTAGCCTCCTCTGGCTACATTAGTAGAGCATTCTCTATTTTTTAGATGTATACATAAATTAAGTTAGCACGGTGGACTTGGTTTGCAAAGATTGACTTAGCTGTCTCAAGGGTTTTAATTAAAATTGCCTTATTTGTTCACTTAGCCAGAATAAAAAGTTAGCCAGTCGCTTCCACCAGTACTTCTGGACACATTTCATAGAGCCAGGAGAACTCATCTACAGCTCCTGCTATCTGTCATTTATCTGACAGAGAATGGCATTTCTGCTTCCATCTGCACAAGGGGGGGTGTTAAAAGCTGCCATTACAGCTGGAATTAAGGACCACTAATGGCTTGCCAGCCATGTTCAGGGCATGAGAATGTACATCTTACAGAAGGAGACTAAAACAAATTGGTTTGCCCATCTCAGGGAAGTGAAAAGTGAGAGGGAGTTTATTCTACAAATAAATGATGCACAGTAAACATCACAAGGGGAAAAAATTATATAGACAATAAAATAATGCTGTCATATGAACAAAGGCATAAATTTGAGGCTGGCAAGTGGAAAGCTTCTAAACATGGCAGGGTTATGGCACTGTAACAAACCTCCATTTAGGCAGAAGAGAGACAAGGAACACAACTGGTTTTAAGACACAGAAATTTATGAAAGGTGTCAGATGGGTTGGTGACATCAGTCAAGCTGATGACTCAGGAGATCTCTTCTAGTCTTATGCTGCTAAACATTTTCATCATTATTTTTTTAAAGTGGTCACTGAACAATACCAAGTGTGTTATTCTAATTATTAATTAAACAAATCTCAATGACAGAAAGTTAACCTTAGTGTGATAAGCAATTAACAGAATTATGCTGTGACTGCAGCTGATACATAATTAACAACGGCTGCAAATGATGTCCATCTAATTTGCCCAGACTGGTGTAGCATTATTCTTAGGCATGTTTAGTAAGTTCTGTGGTAATGTGCACTTGAATGAAGTGCTCTTTACTAACATGTTCAAATTCACAAAGCTGTTATTAGCATTGCAAATAAGATATACACCAGCATCACTTCCTCTGCCCATCATTTTCTCTTCTTTGGAACTATCCTTGACAGAAAATCAAATTCTAACAAGTCCAGAGGACGTTTACACAAATTGAGCAAAAGTGGTGTTATATAATTAAACAGGGAAAATGTGCAAAAAATCATCCTGATGAACCAAGTGGGACTAAATCCAAAACACGTGACTTGCTGCTGAATAGGAAGGAATAGGAATCATGGAGTTCATTGGGGGACACAGGGAAGCATTCATGGTAGAATTCACTTGAGAAAGTGGAAAGGGGAAAAATATTTTTGAAGTGTTGTGTATTTAAGGCCTAGAACTGAAGAATATCTGATCATTCAAAGCCTAATTAAATCAGTAGGAAAAAATCATCCCCTTTCAGGACTGGGTCTTCAAGGTCAATACATGTTTGAGTTGCAAAATCCTTCATTAACTTATTAAAGTATATAAATTATAAAAAAAAGAAGGAAGAAGAAACTATTGGTTCATAGGTCTTCTGTTCATCTTTCCCAGAAGGATATTGGAAAATCTGGACAAACAGAGAAAGTAATAATATATGATGAGAGAATAGTTGCCTTATAAGGATCACATAAAGCCTTGGGTGAACAACATAAATATCATCTGACAAAAATCTTTAGGGTGTGGATACCTTCCACCAACCTACCACCAATTTCATAGGTATTTATGTGGCTTTCAGGAGCACATTATCTTTCCTACAGTTGCATCTCCAAATAGTCATTTTCTGAGACAGTGGCATGTCAAAATAGGATAGCTAATGATATAGTCTCTACCAAGCAAGTACCTTACTGAAGCATGCAGCAAAACCTTACTTACATTCAAAAAAGAAAACAAAAGACTACAGAAGCTTCACTTCTCCATATACATACGAGGGAAGGCTGATTTCCTAAACTGCATTTCCATCCTCACCTCTAGGTAATACCTGCAGTCAATAAGAGTAAAATAAATGCTAAAGCTATCTGCAATGCAAACCAACCGTGCTCCTAAAGAAAATTCTTATTTGGATTATAAAGGCTAAGAATACAGTGCTTTCACTCAAGGTACAAAGGTATTTCTGAAGATTAAAGAAACTTCAAAAAAATGCTTAAGTCATCAGACAATGTTGATGCCAGATTTTCTTCCACTCATAGAATAAAAAAGCCTAGAATTTATACAATGTCTTGAAATACTATCTGAAAGGATTACATATAGGGAATAAGAGACAAAATGTTTTTTAAGACTGAAAAACTGTTGACATAGGAGCATATGAATAAAAGATTCCCTGCTCTTTGGATGACTCTTATATTTAGGTACTGGGTAAACTACATAATAAAACAGGATTTGTAGTAGAAAAGCCTGAAAGAAAAATGAGTTTAATTTGACTATGTGGAGAGGGTTTCAAGAAGCTTGAAGGCATGAAGGAAACAAAGGGACATTTTGTAGTAACCTTGAGAACTACTTTACACCTCTTGCAGTCAGCTTCACTGACTTTTCTGGGATGACTTGAACTTTTAAATGCTAAGTTTTAGCTGGGCAGTCACTATCATTTTTTTACTTTATGTGCATTTATGTCAATGCTACCTACTAATTGTATACATTTTTATATATGTGTAGTCTGTACATTTATGAGCAATTCTTAAATACAAACAAAATATACACTGGCCACTTATAAAGTTCTGAAAGACCCTTTTTTTTTTTTTCTGCATCCCAAATCTAACCCCCTGCTATTAAGATCCAAATAAGAGCATGACATTTTTAGGTTTTTCTATTAAAAAAAAAAATATCCACTGACTTCAGCTAAGACAGCTTTCCTTGCTTTGCTTTTTACTTTACTAGAAACCTTATGGGTCATACATTGTTCTTTCCCTTGGAAGAAACTGACAACACAGAAAATAACTCCTAGACACCAGGGATGAAACTATCTCCCCTTATTTAGATACAACAGGACTTTAGTCAAGAACGGAGATTCTTACAGTCTAAATTGTAGGTCTGCTGAGGCACTACATGTTTTATTGATCTTGTAAACTGCAGTGCATGCAAAATAGAAAGCAGTAAAATTATTAGCCCATGAGTACTTTTTGTCCTCAGAAGTGATTCTGCTGCACTAGTATACTAGATTGATTCTGGCAATATCAGAAATGAGAGTGTTTTATTTAATAGTTAAATGCATATAAAATTAATTCTTATCTGCATATTTTCACACACAGACCCTGAATCAGAAACATACCATTTGGCTAACTGTGGAGGGAAAAAAACACTACTTGCAATGACACAGCCTCTCCCACTGGGGCCACTATAAAGACACATAAAAATCATCAGCTGTACTAAAGTGAGGATGAAGCCTAGAAATTGATCTGTTCTTTAAGTCCCTCTGTGCCCCCCTCCCTACCCTTGCTTATCTATGCAAGGTAAATTAGTCTTTCCATCATCCATGATGAGGAAAAGTTGGAACCTCTACAGGAAGCACACACTTTTTAATATACCTCTCTCAGTTCTACATTTTCAGAACTCCCTTACACACCTAATCCTATAGCCATTAGTAAGGCAATAAAACAACATAAAATGGGCAAAGAGCAATAAAGCAATCATATCCCAGCATGTTTATTTAGTTGTGGTCCTTAATGACGGAGACCTTCGTACCCAGCGATACCTGGAGCTGCTACTAATTGTCCTCTGTCTCAAATCCCTGGTTATCATTACTCTCAGACTTATGCCTAATGTTTTAAAGCCCACTTCACACAGCCTGCTTCACACAAACTATGCAAAAAAAAACCCTCACAAAAAGAAAGATTAGTTTTATGGAAAAAAAAAAAAAAAGCTTTGCAAATTCAGTGCAAATCCATTTTCTTTTAGAGCAATACTGAAAGAGCTTGAGTTAGGGGTTGCAGAAAGGTGGAAGAAGTGGTGTGTTGGCTTTGTCTGGGGTAGACTTGATTTTCTCAGTAGTAGTTAGTATGGGCCTATGTTTTGGATTTGTGCTGAAAACAATGTTGATAATACAGGGATGTTTTTGTGACTGCTGAGCAGTGCTTACACAGTGACAAGGCCTTTTCTGCTTCTCACCCCACCCCACTAGCAAGTAGGCTGGGGGTGCACAAGAAGTTGGGAGGGACATAGCTGGGACAGCTGACCCCAACTGACCAAAGGAATATTCCACACCATATGATGTCATGTCCAGCATACAAAGCTGGGGGAAGAAGAAGGAAGGGGGGCGGGGGACGATGACATCAACATTCAGAGTGATGGCATTTGTCTTCTCAAGTAACCACTACATGTGATGGAGCCCTGCTCTCCTGGAGATGGCTGAACTGCCTGCCGATGGGAAGCAGTGAATTAATTCCTTGTTTTGCTTTGTTTGTGTATGGGTCTTTTGCTTTACCTATTAAACTGTCTTTACCTTAACCCATGAGTTTTCTTACTATTACTCTTCTGATTCTCTCCTTCATGCCACTGGGTGGGCATGAGCAAGTGGCTCTGTGGTGCTTAGTTGCCAGCTGGGCTTTCATCACAACAAGTGGACATGAGGTCTGCCTTATCAGATGGGTCCAGGAACTTCTGCTGTCCATACTCTGATCCAGCTGGATGTGAGTTAGATGCAATCCAAAATCTGCACATGGTTGTGCTAAAATGTGTTAATGCATGCCTTAGCCTTTGAGTGCACTGTCTAAATTAGGTATATAAAGCGGCTGAAACAACAAACAGAGCTTGGTGGCTGTTGTTTAATATTAGACTGTAGACATACTCTTAGTGGTAAGAAAGGTACTTAAAATCTAACTATGTACTTGTGAATCTGATGGCAAATCAGACTTTCCTCAAAATACTTGACAAGCAGTCAAATTTAAGCTGTACTAACTATGATTATTTTTACAATGACTTCTATGTTGATTATTTTTACAATGACTTCTCAAATCCATTCCTTTAAAATATCACATCTCTTCAATTTAAAGAGCTATAGTTATCTATTAACTGTTTAAGTAGAATTTTCTCTTATCTCTACTTAACTGTTTATATTACTCTCTAAGAAGCTTTAAGAAACATAATTCCCATGAGAGGACATTCTGATAATCTACAATGACTTCTGAATAACACAGAAAAGTGAAATTTGATCCAGTTATTCCTAACGGGGATCAATAACATGTGCTTGTCCTTCAGAAGAACCCATTTTTATTTAAAAATGGCCAATAACAATGTACCCAAAAAAATGGACCAATCACAGTCACAATTGCAGCCACAGCCAAAATACAGTAACTTACTTTCAGTTCGGATATTTCTAGTTTCACCTTTCCAGCATCCCTGGTTGGTTGCTTTTTTCCTATTTGTGAATATTTTTTTTTTGAGAGTTGCCTCTTTATGTCACATATGTGATTGCAGAGTCACTTTACCTTCCCCTCATGTATGTGCCGTGTATGTTCCAGTTTTTCCTTCCCAATGTTTCTCACTTTCTTTTTTCCCTGTCCCACTTGCCCTTTTTCAGTCAGTCCCTTCTGTTTGAATTCATCATTTTGTTTAATTAGTTCCCTATGTATAAAAATCACTTTAACATAATACAAAAAATATATCATTAAGTCAAAATGTCTTTAGATTACTATGGAAATTAGATAAATTCTTTCATTGAACCATTCTTCAGGATCAAAAAATCATAGTATTTCTGAACCTGGAACAGGCCACTGTTGGATTTCCTATTATTTTGTACTAAAACATCGTAAGATTCTATTTTTTCTTCTTTAAAACCTTTATAACAGAATTTTCTACAATTCCTGTGAGTTCTGTTATGCATTTCCTGTGGTAATTTGGACAGGTCTTGGAATTCCTTCTTTTTTAATCTGAAAAAAAAAATGGAATTTTCTTTAAAATAATTTGTGGGGTTTTAAACTCCATTCCCCCTGCTGTGTGATACATCTGTTGCATTGCTTGTTCTTCTCTTGGTGTCACCATCTCCTCTAGACTTTTCCAGATATATTCCTTCTTTTGGTTAGCCTTTTGTCAGAGAAACTGTTTTTACTACAGATTTCAACAGCAATTTGCTCCTCTTCTGTTAGCTCTGGGAACTTGTCCTCTTTCAAACTGGGATGAGCTGCACAAATGTTGAAGCCCAGCCATAAACTAGCAACTGCTCAAAACAAATAAATTACGTGACCCAGGTAACATGTGATATGTTGCATTAATATTTTAAGTAAAACATACAACAGGTTGTGTTTGCATAAGCAAGTGCATCTGATATATAAAAAACCACATATAGCTTGGCAATATTCTTCAAATAGCATGCTCTAAATAGAAAAGTTGGTCAAAAACTACTCTAAGGAAAAAAATCCCCTCTTTATTTGAATTTTCAAGTGTCCAAACAGTATACTATTGTGCAAAAAATGTCTTGCTGAAATAAAAACACAATAAAAAAGAGCTATGCGTTGAATTATTTCATTGAGCCAGGATCCAAAGTAAAGCACTATGTATAAATCACATCATTTTGCTTAAAAGCAGGGGAGAACAAAACATAGACAGATAGAGGAGAAAGAAGATGAAGAAAATAATGGGAGAAAACCAAACCAAAACAGTGTCCCTTTCAGGATGATTGAATTTTTTTTAATCCATATTTTACTCTCTGCTACATAATTTTACACTCTTGACAAAGTGTCAGGCAATTGGAAGAGGGTTGGAAAAAACATATGCAGCTTTTTGTCAACTTTATGCCTCCCTAAATTTAGAAGACTTTTTGGAATAAAGAAACTAAAAATAAATCACGAAATAGTGTCAATAATGGGGTCTGAATTATCCAGCAATAAAAAATCTGAAAACATTTTTAATATATTTAAATAGAACTTTCATTACATAAATAATGACAACGAGACTTGACTGGCAACGAAAAGAAAGTGATTTGTAGCTGACTTACACAGATGACCTTTTAAAAAAAATTTACACTGCCTAGATATACTGTGGCTTGTTTACTTACATGTTTAAACTATTGTAAGAACTCATAGTTAAAATATGGTCAACATGTACTTTACCTAATCTTAATAGCAAAAGTTGGCACTGAAGTCTTGGATAAGCAAATATATTTATATTAATAGTTTCAATTTTAGTTTCCAGAATGAAAATCAATGCCAATTTACCTGGAAACTGTAAATAAATTAACAAAATATACAGAAAAAATAATGTCTAGAGATTTATATTACAATTTTCTTTTCATCACAAAGATATAGTGTGCTTTTGTGTATAGAGAGAAATAGAGAGAAAGAGACAGTTATGTAGTTTGGCTTAGGAAAAATTTTATGAAAAAGTCACATTTAAATGCAGTACAATTATATTTAAGGAAATTTGCTGGTAAGTTAAAAAGTTGAAAAATATGCATTTATATAAACATTACAGATTTAAGTGTGGATTTTCTAAAAATAAAACTTCCAGAATTCTGTAAACATTCACCATACTAATTCTTTGGTCATTAGAGTAACGTCATCAGAGATACCCGACAAGAATGGTAACTTGTCAAAAATTTGTTTAATATATACAATGTTTCTGAAAAAGCATCCACAAAATAATGGCATTGAAAAATGTAAAAACAAGAGAGCAATTTGGTTCTCAAAATCAACAAAATGATAGTTAATCCAAATATGAAAAATTCTTAATAAAAGTTTAAAAAAATTCCTTTAAAACTTTAGTAAATTAAAAAAAATTCTACCTAGCTCTAACAATAGTTAGATGCAGCACTGAACCCAGGTTCATATTTACATCCATTTGTGCCATTTCTTTACCTCTTCTCTACAAAATAGCATATTAGGTCCAAAGTTGCAGCACAGTGCAGTCCACCTGCAGAGCTAGCCAATTAGAGTAACCTTTTTTCCTCTTTGGGAGCTTGTGACCAGCGAGGAGCAGAATGATCAACCAGCTTTTTACAATCCCTGGATGAGATTAATCATGTCTCACCTTATAAATCACTCAAGCCACTGAAATTTTTCATTCTGTTACCCTTTCATGTCAGTCCTCTTGTTCCTTATCCTTTTCAATCTTACTAGGCTTTTATTTTCCTACATTAATGAACATTTTCTTCTACCACACATTCTGACAAGTTCATCAGTGAAACCATTGCTCATTGGAGGTATGCAGAAGTAAATTATATTAATTGTACCAGAAGTGTTAGTAGATTGTTGCTTTATCAAGCCACTCCTCTTGATTTTCCAACATATCTGCATTAAACAAAACAAATATGATCACACAATAAACTTTCAATATTTAACTGAATGTAGTCATAAAGTATGCCACTCAGTAACCAAACCCACACACAAAATGTGCAAATTATTACAAAGCAGCACTACATCTAAAACAATAGCAACATGTGCTATCTCCTAGATAGCACTAAGGGACAAAGGACACAAGTCTTTTCAGTCTTAAAAAAAGGTATATCATTCAGGATACTTCCTTCAAACAAGCCTGTGAGGAAGAAAACCTATCTAAAACTCTCAGTAATATACAGAACTAGAAAAGAGGTTTGAGGCTAGAAATAGTAGTAAATCTAGAAACAGAATCAGATGGTGTCTTGATGGCAAGTCTGATAAAAGACAATCAAATTTTAGTAAGACCAAGAAAATAAATCTTGCACTTGCTTTATCCCATGAAAGGAAAACTGCAATTATTTTATGCCATAAAAATATTTATTAAAGTGTTTATAGGCTGCCATTGATTTTAGTTGTAACATTCCATTAACACGGTACAGAAAACATTGTGCAAACCAGTATCTAGTCTCCATGAAATTAAATAAAATGAGATGATGAGATGAGATGAGATGATGAGATGATCAGACAAGATGAGGTGAAACAAAAAGACATGAGAAGAAACAGTGAAATATGCCAGCCTACTGATGTTCTTTTCATAGAGAATGTTCTGTCCCTACCTGTTCTAAACACAGAAGGTGGTGAGCAGAGAGATCCTAGACCTGCTTGCAACTCATCTTCTCAACAAAACAGTAGTGGAGAAACTGAAACGAGAAGCCCACACAAAGCACAGGCAAGTAGAAGATCCATAAAAAGGAGCTGAAGAGATTTTTCGAAAGTATTCAGGCACCTTAAAATGCAAATACACACTGTAAGAGAACCCACAGCTCTTGATAATGGATGGCCTAATCCTGCTGAGAACCAGCATGCTGAAAAGCATGATTCTTGATTGAAAGAGTAAAAGAGGGAAGGACAGGATCAGTGTCATTCAAAAAAGCTTGGATAAGAGTAGGTATCTTGTACAGAGACTTCACCAAATCAGAGAGTATTCCCTCTTACAGACACACACACAGCCACAGTGTACCACCATTCTCAACAGGAAAGAGAATCAGCAACTGCAACTATTTCTGATGGTTTAGATCGCCCTGTTCCTTTTTGCTGGCAGACAGGATGATGAGTTTACAGACAACTCCTAGGATAGGTAGGCTGTATTTCACTAAATATCCAGTTAAATCTTTTGATGACTTAACCGTATTGAAAATCTGACCCCAGCCCTAAGTATTCCCTAGAGAAGTGTGATGATAAGTGTTTGTATTTGCTAGACCATTTTTTGTGTTGAGCTCATCAATTGACAATTAATTGTAAATTATTAAGGCAATCAAATGCTAGCAGGCAGTTCTTGGAGTTCAGTTCCAGGTGAACAATAAATCTGCTTTATGAAACAGAGCCTTGGAAAGTATAAACATCAACAGATTAATTTGAAAATGCCTTTTTTGTAGTAGACATATCCTGAAAAAAGAGCCCAAGTTTGGTTTTTTGGGTTTTTTTATTCTGCATGGATTGGAATTTCATGGGCAATGTATGCAACTAACAAGTCTAAAAGAAATGCATTATAAATTTTAATTTAAATGCATCAAAATTAATTAAAATAACTGAAATAATTTAAAATATTTGCAATAATTAACTAAACCCATTTTCCCCCAAAACTGGATTCCATGTATCTGAATTGCATGTGACTGTACTATCAGCCACATTCTGTTATACTAGACAAGACAGCACAGCCAGTAGCAATTGAGAAAACACATTATACATAGCACTTAGTTCACCATGAAATTCTAGATGAGTTAATGATAGATAATGGCCTACAATTCATGTGTGACTTATTTTAGCAAATCTTACTGATACAGCAATTCAAGCGCACTGCACCAAGGCTGCACTAAGTATAATCAAACAGGCTTGCAGAAAAATCAGCAGAAATTACAAAACACTTAATAGAAAAGAAAGTGACATGTTTAGAAGTCCCATGAACTCAGTGTTGTATGACTGTTTTAACACATCTCTTTTAGTAGGATTTCCAGTGCAGAGTTTGTGGAGAAAAAAACTCCACAAAAACTCTTTTGTGGAGAAAAAACGTGTCAGTGCTCATTAGTATCCTGCTCCTTACCCAAAGCTATTTAAATAGTTACAAAAACCTGTCCAGTATCACTGTGATGGCTGCCATCTTGACTGACATTAAAATTACGTGTAACCCTTGCAAAGGGTTTTCTTTGCAAGCTCTCTTTCATCTTTTTAAGTGAGTTATCAGGTCTACATCCAATACACAAGATGTGGATTTACACTAGACATACCCTGTGGCAGTAGGTCTGCAGCAAGAACAAACTTTGCAAACTCATGAATCAAGCCCTGATGAATGTATTGAACAACAGAAGTCCCAGGAATATCTGTTTCTCTGGACAGGTCTATGTGTGACTTCGTTAGCAATTTCCTTTCATTACGAAAGCTAACCTTAAACCTAATCCTAGCCCTACCCTTTGTTTTCTATCTATTAAACAATCATTAATCCAGGAAAAATCCTTCCATTTTAACCCATTATAGCTCTGGTTTTTTAAGTGCCTTTTTGAGGAAATTTTCCAAAGGTTTTTTGGAAAATTAGCTACCCTATGGCAATGTCTAAAATCTCAACCTTCTAAACTCCTTAATCTGACATACATCAGCATTGTTACATATTGTATTGGAATGAGATCTGGAAGACCAGCAGTCCCCTTGCTTCCCTCTTGCTGGTCTCATTAGCAGAAGAGAAGCCATGGCATTTGCTTGCCCTCTCTCAAGACAGAAAAATCAGGGACCAGGACAAAGGGACCACACAACACCAGGAGGTCCACTGAGGCACACCTATGTCAATAACATATCCTTTTCCCTATACCTAGTGACTCCTTCAAAGAACTGCAAGCTTATGCAATGTGCGCTCCCATTGCAAAATTTCTTTTTATTAGAGATCTTTTTTTTTTTTTTTTTTTTTTTTCATTAAGCTCACATTGTACTTCTGCAGATTTCATCTGCAGCCCTTTTTAGGGGAGGCAAAAATAAATAAATAAATAATGCATAGCATTTGATATTTTCCATGACATTCTGGTCCTTTGATACAGGGGTACAGGGTGACATAAAAGACAAAGACCAGTGAGGCAGATTAGTAAATATGAATCATTCTGTAACAAGATAGTAGAAATAATAATAATACCTTTAAATACCTTCTTACTGTAGACAGCATGAAAGTAACACCTGTTTTACCAGTGCTATGTGCAATAACTTCACTTGGAAAAGTTGAACAGGTAAGACAGCAATCATTTAATGTAAAGCAAGAAGAATCTTGGTTCCCCACCTCCTGCTGCCCTGCAGATAGCTCCCATACCACGATGGAAAACCACCTCACTGCTGGTCACTTCACAAGAGCACAGCCACCTTGGGCTCTAGATGGCAGCTCTCTCTGTGCAGCCACAGCCAAACAGACCAGTGATAATAGACTCATCTAAAACCAAAAAATCCACCCTGTGATCAAAAAGCCATTGAAGTTCACAAATAATAAATGCTGTAGTACAGTCAGTAGAAAAATACCTGATTATTTAAAAATGTCTGCATTTATTTGTGGTGGAAGGTCCATTTTTTTATATGATGCATGTTATTTAATTTTTGATTTGGAGTGATTAGGAAAATACTAAAAGTGAAGTAAAAATACACATACAAAAGCCCAAACAGATACTAGAGAACCTGAAACACATTTTGCTATGAAAAATATAAATTAAAATTCAGGAAACAAATAATCAGACCAAAAAGACATTGGAGTAAAATTTTACTTAGGAGATCTCGCAAAGCTAGCCTATTTCCACAATAAAATATAGCCTGAAGCATAAATTTTACCATTATTTTGTTTTCTCAGCTACCTCTGTTCATCTAATAGAAATACAAATCTGTGTAACTGTATAGATACAGAGATCTCCTGTGTAATCATATTGTCTAAGTACATGCTTCCAATTAATAAACACCAGACATAATAATTATCTAAAGCTGAATTACTGGTTTTACTTGATATTGCCTGTCCTCTTCAACAAAAATAAATAGGAACAACAGAAATGTCTTTGTCCTTCTGCCACTGTTTCAGTGGGAATCTAAAGATTCAGGGCTTATTAAACACACTTTTTGTAAATTACATAGAGTTGTACATAATTTAGTTAATTCACACACATAAAGATGGGCCCTCTACAGAAATGTCAGCATTGGTAGCAGTGGCCACTTCTCAACAGGAAGAATGTACTTTATTTAGATAAAGAGACTAAAACAGTTCAAAGTACCTTATTAGCAACAGCTCCTCTAAGAAAAGTGTGCATCAAAATCTAACACCAACACACTATTTCTTACAAGACCAGACATTATTTTCACCAAAATAAAAATTATCTAGAAGAGTATGTGTAACAGTGCCCTCTGGTGAGTATGTGCCCAAGCAATATGCTTTCATTGTAAGGGTAAAGCGCGAGATTTTGTGGCAGGGCTGATAAGTAATATGGACAATTTTGTAAATAGAATTATTTTAAAACCAACAATGAAGAAGTTAGGTGTTTTGAGACTTTGATTACTTTATGCAATTGGTTTATGCTCATTTTTTCAAATGCAAACTTGCATAAAGAAAGAGACAGTAGCCTTGACTAGGTGAAGATTTATGAGTGCTATAGACAGAATAGCTACTTTTATGGCTGAGAATGCAATAGATCCTAAGCAAACACTGATAAGTCTATTCTTCTGAGAAGTATCCACCCACCAAGTGTCCTGACATTGGAAAGCCCCACAGTTTTGATAAGAATAAAGACAAGCTAACTGTAGAAAACAACTTGATTCCTTAAGCCAGTTAAAAATATTCATCAAATGTTTTGCGGGCAAGGGCTGTGTCTTCCTCCATTACTGGACAATGATCACTGCATTTTCAATCCTACTGAAATGTAAAAAATAAAAATAAAAATAAAAAATATATATAAAATATGTAAAATTTATACATATACACGCATAAGATATATGTCTATATATATGTATACATGTATGTGTGTCTGTATATATATATATATATAAATTAAGTTAAAATATTAGAGAGACTAGTTATTGAACCAAGGAGTCAAAGTCTTACTTTCATAAGGTTTAATTGTCAAACACAACTAAAGGTACTTCATAAAAAAATAGTTGATATCAAATTGGAGTGGTTAAGGCCTCAAAATACCATTCTGGTCTAGTTTATTACTACTATCTGGGGTGAAAACAAGAGTATCACACTCCTTCATCAGTACGTCCCAGTGATCACATATGGTCCATATCCTCAAGATACCATGGCATTGCTTTTAGCCTCTGCAGTGCAACCTAAACCACAGCACTGTTCCTAAAGGCAAGAAGACTTAGAGCTCTAAGTTACCAGAGCTGTTTGTATCTACAATGTTTGTACCGCATACGAATGAGAACATGAACTTAATGAAGATAATAGCCTAGTATCTACATCTTATGACAATCATTCTTCTCACTCGTATTAAATATGCCTCAATACGCTCTTGCTCTAACTGTGGTGACTAATTAACTTCACAGTTTTTAAGGAAGGAACTTGGCAGTCCCACTCGGCTGTTTAACAAATAACCAGCTGTCCTCAGAGGACTCAAAGGAGTCACTTCTAGCCAAGTTCCTTTAGGCCACGTATAAATATCAAACAAAAAGCCACCTCAGCAGGTGGCAGCAAGAAGTGTGGGAGGACAGGACTGGTAAAATGTCATCAGCAAATAAAAAATATGCCTTCTACATTGCTTTGTAAATTTTGATCAATTTATTAGAGAGACTGTGATGGTTACAGTGGACATTGTAGGTCTTGATTATACTATATGGTTCATTAAAGTTATGCATTAGCCTCCTCTAATATATTTATTTAACATCTCCAAACATCCAGCCGTCAGATTTCCCAAAACAGAGGCACTGGTACTTTCAAAGGAGGACAAGCTAATTAATTTTACATCAAAAAAGAGTGTGATATGTTGTAAACAACAACAAAAAGTACAATACTTTCAAAAAGTTAAAAGTTCTCCCTCCTTTGCAAATTGTCACCCTGACAAACATGCAGGTGGCGTAAACTGTTTTTCAAAATGTAATGCAGTTTTGCCAGAAAACTCCATGTGTGGAAAATGAAGTCAATTTTATTTATTTTGGCAAATAAAGAAGGGAAACGGCTGTGAAAGTCAAGTCGGCAGTAGAAATACTAGCTTTACTGATAATACTTTAGCAAGCACTAAAACTCCTAGAGCAAAGGCTACCTTTTAATTATGGCAGCAACAGCATTCAGCCTCGTGAGGCCAACAAGCATCACTATAATGTATGAAAAAACATAGTAATGGCTCAGATCAGTTTGGGGTCTTCTCTGAACCTCAGTGTAGGGTAAGTTAGAAGTCAGCAAATTAAACTACTGGCTTTGAAACTTTCTTATCACATATTTTTGTATAGCTCCATAGATATTTCTAAAGTACGGCAGCTGTCAACATAAGACTTTATCCAGAAGCAAAACGGGAGAGTGAAACAATAGTGGAAGATGTCACCATTTGCTTATGAAAGAGAAATAAGATCTCAGTGCAGTCACATTATATTAAATGTTCCTCACTGGTGAAGTAACTGGTAGCTGCAAGTGCTTGGTTATTTATAACATGGTTATTTTGTGCCAGATTGATAATTTTTGTAGAGTGGGAAAAAAAAAAAAAATCAACCAGGACAGCTGTAAAAAATACTGCATGGGAATCTAGTGGAAGTAATACAGAAATTTGAAAGCAAACAAACAAATATAAAAAGCACACTTCTGCAGAAAACCTTAGCAAATTGACAAAACCTGATCAATTTGTTACAGTTCTCGTAAGTTCAAAGTCAATGACATTTGACTGTAATGGGCATTTTTTTCACATACTAAAAGCAAGAACATAAAAAAGTCAGAAATACTGTCCTGCTTAGGGGTTCAGCCCAGGCTTGTTCCACTTGCTACACAGCTCCGCATTCCCTAGGGCACAGCACACGCCCTTCTGTGCCACCAAACCACAGCCTGCCGCTTTCTCCCCGAGAATTTGTAAAAGAGTTAAAGGAAGCTTTACTGAAATTAACTCCTTATTAATCAAAAGCAAAATAACTCTCTCTCTTCCAGCCACATGAGAGAGGAGGGGACAGTTATTTGGAAACTGGAGAGCCCTGGCAGCACTCCTGGCTTTTTTATTTCAAAACCGTGCATCTCTGTCAGTACTGTGGCATGATTGCATGAAGCTGACTTTATTCTTCTGTTCACAAAGGGGTACTTCATGTATCTTAGATCAGTCACAACTTGCCCCAGTGGTTCTAAAGGAAAAAGGAAGAAAAATAAATATACTATTATTCTAGATTAAAAAAACCCAACTCACAGAACACACAGATTTCTTTCAGTACTACTGATTTTCCTGTGCATTCCAGTATCTCAAGGGGCTCTGACAGCAATGTTGCATAATAAATAAAGTAAAAAGAAATTCACTCTAATAAAGTCTATTTTTTATTCCTTTAGGTGTTTTACATTGACAAAAAAGTGGACTCTGGTTTGCTTTCTTTGGGCTGTAGGATCACACCATTACAGATCCTTCAACATAAAGTTACAAGAAAAAGCAGGACGAATATTTTTTTTTTTCTGTTTTTAAAAAGTTTTTATAGTGTCTAGGTTTTCCATCTTACCTGTTCTTGTTCAAACTAAATCTAGTTCAGAAAAAAAATCCCCACCTCATTTCCCTGAGAACCTAGTTATTTTATCTATCTCAACAACCAAGCTACTCTACCTTGTCATTTCAATTTTCACATATTTTCTCTTTGTGTATTAGTTTTATGATTCAATGAAATCTCATCTCTTCAGCCCACTGCTATAAACTACTGTCCGGAACAAAGCTCTCTCTCAAATTCAATCTCAAACAAAATGAAAAAGAGAAAATCACAAATGAGAAAGTGGACCACAACCAATCCTATGGGTCCCATTCTCACAAGGTCTGCAAGTTATTTTGCTTTATCAAGTAAACCCGAACTACAGGAAGGTGCTGTCACCTCTCTCATTGCCAAATGAGAACGCGTTATAAAAACAAGACCTCATTCCAGGGACATTGGTATGTCAATGTTAATCACTCATTTTGCTGAAATACATTTCTTGATCTTAAAAGTGATTTCCATATGAAATAACACACAGCTGAAATTTTATTGTTTAAGTAAGTGGGGATGTAGATTGTCACACATCTGGTGGAATTACTGTTGCTAAACTATGTTTACTATAAATATTAATTATTTACTGTAACGGTAACACGAAGAAATCCTTTGTGTTCATCCGAGTTTTCTCTCAGACATTTAGCTGCCCTAATAACCAGGAAGGCAAGAAAAACCTTCACATTTATGTCATCTATACTTCTGCATAAAGCACTGAGCTGCAGAGGATCTCACAGTTTAAAGAACTTTTAGATAGGGACAAATTTATTTTTGTTTCAAAATTTAGGACATACATTTCACTTTCTTACTGCCTTTTAAAAGCTTTTTAATTAGTCTTCAACGCTCCGCATGCATTTTTTTTGTCCTATTCATATTCTTGGTACAGAGACCCACCTGCTAAAGCCTCCCCAGGAAAGCTCTAATAGCTGTAACTCATAGGACTAGATTATGGAGTTTTCCCTTCAAATGAAAATCTGGAAAACACCAAAAATAAAGCATTTATGTAGGAAACATTTATAAATGCTGGAATGAGCCACTATACATGAATATGCGAGTTAAAAGGACTGAGCAAAGAATCTATTAAGGTTCTCTACAGTTAGAAAATACTTTGTCATATAACGGTGGCTGTAAGTAATTTTTGCAATCAAGAACAAGTAATTATCTGTACCCATACTGTGCCATTGTTGAGGTACAAGCTAGGCAAGACCATACAATTGCTTCAATGGAACTACATGCAAAGGGAGTTAGCACTGAATTAAAAAATTAGTTTTACACAATGAAAATGTGTTTTAATGAAAATGACAGAATTCATTTTTCCTTCTATCACAG
Source organism: Antrostomus carolinensis (assembly GCF_000700745.2). Lineage (NCBI taxonomy): Eukaryota > Metazoa > Chordata > Aves > Caprimulgiformes > Caprimulgidae > Antrostomus > Antrostomus carolinensis. The sequence goes on from NW_010340497.1 coordinate 42,626, forward strand.
TGATTTTAAATTAGTGTAACTCAATTAATTGAAGTTTGGTCAGCAGAGAAATCAGCAAGAGTGTACAGAATTGGTGTGAATATTCCCACATGCCACACAATAACAGTGATGTACTAATAATAGCATATTGATGTTCCTAGAGTCTCTGTGACTATTAAAACAGTTTTATTTTGATGAAAAGCTGTACTTAGAACTCTTTATTCAGCTGAGGTTTTAAAAAGTTAGGTTGCAGTGAAAAATTGCTAGATTTCTCCATGACTTTTCAGAGTAGTACCTCTTTCTTATCAGGTTTACCCTGATGTGATTCCGTAAGTGTGTATATGGTATAGAATGAGACAGTAATGAAATTGACAAGCTGCAATATATTAAAAGTCACTCTTTAAAGTGTATATGTATACATACCTTGTAAAACATACATATTTCTTTAATTCCTTCAACAACTTTCCCATTGCTGTGTTGTGACATAAATCTATTACTATTACTTTATCTGGAAAATGCTCATTTTTCATGTCTCAACATTTTATTTTCTTCTAAGCAGAGAATCCTTCCTTTGCGGACTCCTGCAAAGCTCAGTTCTGAGCCCTCTGTTCTGTTCTTGTTCAGGTCATCACCTTCTACTTCCTAAGCATTGAACCTGAGGTTATCAGTTACCTATATCTTCAATACCACACCAGCTTCAGCGATGCTTATCTGTAGACACTTTAACACCTTTTAACACATCTCCTTCTCCTTTGTCTCTGCTGTTCTAGTATTACGCTGACAACCTCAAAGCCTGAGATTTGCCCAAAGCATCTCTTTCATTATTTATCCCTTCTCTCTATTCTTTCTCAACTGCTTCCATATTTTGTAATTTCAGCATCAGTCTATTTCTTCTCCTCCTGCATCTCATCTGCTTGCAAACTGCCTACTGATTCCTGAAACATTTTTCGTATATAAAAATTTCCTTGGCACACAGCCAGAGTGTGCTTTTTTTCCCAAAAATCTGTGAGGGTAACAGCTTACCCAGAATCACAGACCTAGCAATGGAACATTTTGCAGACTTTGTCTCTTTTCAACAATACCTCCACCTAGAAGTTCAACTGTGTTCAGTAGTTGCTATGATTGATGTCTGAACTGTGATATTCCTGGCCACAGTGTCTCCAGGTGCTGGAGGCCAGCCACTTCATTTCATCCCTTCCAAACACGAGATGGGAGAGCAGAACATTTGGATATATGCCCTACACACATCTTCACCAAATTCCTCATCTTGACTTTCATCTGTTTTCAATTCAGCTACTTCTCCTTCTGCCCTAAAGCCAACCTCTCCAGCCCTACAGATGTACAGACTGTAATCCATCCTCTAACACACAGAATGATGCTCCTGCTCCTCGCCCAAGAGTAAGTTACAAAAAAGTAATAAATTTCCTCCAACAATAACCCCCTCCCTCTCCAAAGTATTGTATTGGAAGAAATCTACAGTGATGCAAGGATGTAATATGCCACGTTTTTTCATGCTGCAACTGTCCACCAACCAGCTACACCTCATGTAAGACCAGCTGTTCTTCTTATGTCTTTAGCAAAAGTTGGAGTACTAAAAAGACGATCAAAACCAAAAGAAAACAAACAGAAAAAAAGACAAAGTCCCAAACACACATACAAAAACCCCCAGGCATATATGATGAACCTTTGTATAGAAAAAATTACCTTTGCACGCTATTCTTGTTTATTAGTACTCAAGTCTATAACTTGAAAACACTCACATTCATTCAGTTAGGGCAAGGCAATTCTGACAGAACTAGACAGTTGTACTAAAAATGGAAGAAAAATATATAACAGGAAAAGACAAGTTTTACCTTCATATTTTACAATTATTTGTAATTGTAAAATTTACATTTTACAGTTTTGCTTAAATAAAAATGTGCATGGTTGTTCTTCTTCAGAGACATTCATAGAAAGTTTGAAATTAGCTATTTGGACATAAGTATCAACACAGACAGAATAGGAATCAAGGCTCCATCAATAGGCATCAATAAGACTCAATAAATTGCTCAGGAAATGTAAAACGGGTGGGATTCTTTCCTTCATTGCAACCAACTCTGTTTCTTAACACAGCTTACTAAACCTTAATTTTTTTATTTCTGTAACAGTCTACCATATGGTTCTTACATGTGGTACATCATTCTAAGTTGTTCTAAGTGAAGTTCATAGAAATTGAAAAATGTGTTGGTCAAGACATAGACTAGTCAATCACTTATTTCAATTTTATTCTAAATTTTACATTTTCATTTTAAATAATATTTTATGGATTTATTTCAAAGAACAAACCATTGAAATATTTATTGGTTTGGCTTTATTTTGGTGGAGTTTATTCTTAAAAAATAAATCTAAATAAGCAAAGAGTTTGCTTAATTTAAAATTCCTAAATACTAACTGCATCTTGGAACTGTAGCTACATCTGCTTTGGTATTGCTGCACATTTTACTACACAAAAAAATATGTGTCGTATTTATAAGCACAGCAAATCTTATTTCTTCACATATTCATTACATATGACATTCAATATTTTTCTAACTCAAATAATGCCTATCTTCAGTTTTTTTCTGTAGGTCATCAGCAACCCCATCTCATTTATTTCATCATCTGGCATAATTCCCACAGGGTTACTGCAAGGAATTTCAAAGATTCAGTATCATTAAAGGTTGCCAACTATGCACAAAAGTAAGCGACCCTTTCTTGCGCTATAATCTGCTCAAACAAATTCCAAAACTTCCACTGGAAATTTTATATAAAAGTCAACAATATTCTTCTGCATCATATGATGTCTTCCCTCTCAGTACATTTTGCTTTAAATGTCGACTGTGCCTGTCTGTAAAACAGTTTCTATATCTATTCACATCAACCACCCACCTTCTAAGGGGCAATTGCACAGAATCTTTAGGAGTGTATTTAATGAGGTATCCATGAAAGCAATGTAGCAGATGAAAGAAAGAAGAAAGGTAGCTGAGGCATCATACTATCTACAGCACACTGTTTACCATCACTAAGTGTCTAATGGGCTGCAGTTTGAGAACCACTGCTCTGTTCAACTATAAACACAGGTATTTGTAGACTAACAGATATACTTAGTGTCATAAACATCCCCTTTGGTCAGAAAAATTAAATTACATTCACTGTTTAATATTAGGTGGCTGGTTTGTTTTCTTTTTCTTTTATTCTTTCTTAAATTACAAGGCTAATGAGGCATACAAAATGATTCTAAATGAATTTAGGAAAGGATGTAAGGCTTGCTTTATGGGAAGGTTATTGATTTTCAACAGGAATCTAACTATGTCACATACTAATAACAGCATTAAATGTTTTGTATCAGGGCAAGAAGGCAAGGAAGCTGCAGACTCATATGATTCACAGATTTACTCTCAGCCATGGAAAATATACATTCATCCAAATGCTGCATCTAAAGCTTGAGATACACTGTAAGTAGTTCCCAGTGTTCCCAGCTGGAAAATATCCCTGTATGCACACAGGCTCCTCTTGCAGTTCTAATATAACTACACTGACTCTAGGGTCAGGGTCATCTCAAATAGCCAACACTGGGTGTGACCCAAAATGGGTTATAGTTTTTAATTCGATGGTATTGGGATAAGGACACAGAGAAAGAGGCAAAGATAAGGATGACTGCCTTCTTTGGTGCACCAAATCCAAACTGTATATGGAAAGCAGCTCAGCTGAAAGGGATTCCTGCAAGCAGCAGCCACTCACAAGCCACCCACAAGCCATCTCCTGCTAATCTGAAAAAAAAAAAATATCTTGACTTATCAAGGTTTATAGGACATGCTGGATTCTTTATCTAGCTAAGAGCAATGGAGCATCTTTAATTTTTCAGGACCAGAAGTTGCACTTGTGGTGGGCAGATGTATCCTCTGGAGAGAAGTGCACCACACAATCCTTTTTCAAGATTTCTAAACCACCAGTGGATTGATGCCAGGGCCTCCCAAAGTTTCTGCTTCCAGTTTTACTGGTCTGAGGTAGGACAGAGCTCTTAAACTGAAAAATAGAAATCTATTACTTTGACGACCTAAAATTACCAGACAAGGCAGACAAAGAAGCTGTCTTCAGAGTGACTTCTTAAAGCACATTGTCTTTCTGGGTTTGATAATATGTTTAGTTCTAAACAGCAGCTTCCCTACAGCTATTTAACCATGTTACTTTGCCCAACTAATGAAATACTTCTGTACCAGGACAGTTTTACCTTCATGACCTTCCCTA